>NC_090440.1:1918667368-1918802368 GCF_031143425.1 Pleurodeles waltl | reverse complement strand
ATATACACTGGTTATGACTTTCGGGCTGCAGAGATGCAACTTGGGCTATTGGTAAATGACCCCCTATGGTAAAGATCCGTAACTCTTTCCTCAGCCCAGATTTCGTTTATGTCGAAGCTAGTGCAGAGGAGTGGGTGTGAAAGAGTATTTGGGAACGGTCACCAGAGGGTGTTTTGCCAGTAAAAGAGGGTTCGGGACATTTTTTACAATGGCGCGGGAAGGCGAAACGAGCCATTTGTGCAAACTAACAAAGCTATGGTCACTCGTCCGTTTCAATACCAGCCTCGCTTTAACCAGGTTTTTTCGCACTGATTAAGAAAGCGCAGAAGCGTCTCCTGATGGCAAATGCCAGAGGTTGTTTCTCATACTACTCGTCAAATACGAGTTGGCAAGCGCCTGCTGCCCGCTTCATCCCGTCGCCCCCCTTCAGCACGCGCCTCCACTGGTGTCACTACTGCGAGAGCTGGAAGCGCACAACCGCGCCAGGCGAGAAGAGTTTATTGTCGCAATTCACAGGCCCACGCAATCCATGATAACCGTCGCCACGGAGACGCCGGCTATGGCGGCAGCGCATCAAGGTGTGATGCTGCACCAGCAGGTGTCCCCAGCCGACAAGAAGAGATGGCGAGTGGGCCAGGGCCGCACGGGCCTAGCCACCCAGGAAAGGAACGCGGCCCCTGCGGTCCGGCATTAGTGTCCCTTCCCGCCCGGAATAACTGGAGGATAGCAGGCGGGCGCACGAGAACACAGGCTGCACAGGAGGCCCATAGCCTCTGCAGGTCAGACTCACACATGGATTTTGCACCCGTGTCTCACAGGGTCTCATTTTACATCCGGGGTTACGGACGTAAGTCCCTAGCAGAGGCCGTTGCCTCTGTGTCATAGGCACAAGGCCCTAGCAGAGCTGATGGGCTACAGGCAAGGCCATGGCACAGCCGTTCTGCATAAAAGACACAAACGCAAGGACACCCTAGCAGAGAGCCCTTCCTGGCTATAGGTCATGTCGTTGTAGAGGACACCATAGACTACAAACAATTGGCCCTGGCAGAATCCACGCCTGGTCAACGGAAAGATCTGTGTGGTTTCAACGGTGGGCGTGCCAAGCCGAGCCAGAGACAAGGCCCTGGCAGAGCCGTTCTGGATCAGAGACAGACCCAATGAACCAGGGAGGGCCCACATGGATGGCAGACATAAGGTCTAAACAGAGCCTGAAGTGGCCTTCGGATGAAGATGTAGTAGAGGTCACCAGGAGGCCCTGGCAGAACATACTCTGGTTCACCACAAGGCCAAGGAAAAACGATTCGGGTTCACTGACAATGCCGCAGTAGAGCCCACTGTGGGTCACAGAAAGGACCTTGGCAGAGCCCACAGTGAACCATAGACACTAGGCCCTTCAGGGCCCATCCTGTGTCACATGTGATGTCTTGGCAGAGCCTGCTCCAGTTTTAGACACAAAGCTCCAGCACAGCCTGCCCTGGGTCACAGGGCAGGCCCTGCCCCAGTCCACTGTAGGTCACATACGCAATGCCGTAGCAGAGGGCTAGTGGATCATAGACACATGATTCTCACAGGGCCAGACGAGGCCGTAGTACCAAAACAGAGCCACTATGCATTACAAACTCACGTCCCCTAGCAAAGCCTGCCGCGTCCTTCACTGGATGTGAAGATATGTCACTGACACAGTCCAGTCTTGATAAGTGAAGGGCCTGGCAAAATCCACCCTGGTTCCCAAACACAAGCCTGATGTTGTAATTCTTATTTTGATTCAGAAGCTATGAATGTGGGAAAGCTCAGCTTGGTGCCAGTCAATGTGAGACCCCATGAGGCTAGAGGACCTTTGGGAGAGCTCTGCTTGTCAATGGGTGTGGCAACTGTGAATCTGTACAACTGAAGAGCCCAGCTTAACCTCAGTGAGGGCTGCACCAGGGGGAGTTCTGAAAGGCAAGGGTATGGTCTTTTAGTCCTGTGTGTGCAAAGGGGAAGGCGTCATGTTTTTGGCCCTCATGCTTGCCGTGCAGAGAGGATGTAATGAAAGCTTAGCCCAGAGAGTGGCAGTGTTCACGCAGACACAGCAGTCTAAAGATTCCCAGCTGGAGTTAGGCTTTTCCACGTACAGCACCGAATTGCAGAGTAGGCTGGCAAAGTGCAGAAGCAAGGTGGAAAAGAAGGATGTTTAACTTAATGCTCTTCTTATGCCTACTTTTTCCTAGAAATCCCCCTTAAACTGAAGGAGTAGGTGTGACTAGGCTTAAATCCATTCCTATCCAATGTGGTCTCCTCTCCAGTGTTTGTTGTCAGAGTTTCACAGTCCAAAACGGTGGTAGTCTGTTTTTTTCCCTGTGATGATATTTCCTGATTAGGCCATACATGGAGGCTTTGGTAACAGAAGGATGTGTTGCAACACTTTAATTTCTCTATGTTACGTTGCATTGGTTACTTACTTAGAATTTTTTTGTCCCTGTTTTTGCACCCTTTTTCTGCAGCTGTATTCCTTATTAGATTTCTCTTGCTGTAACACTATATGGTGGGCTTCTTCTCAATCCCGTCTTATGGCACTGCTGTTGCCTTGCTTATCAACCCTTGTATCACTCATTCACTACAGTCTAGAATACCTATATTGCCAAGTGGGTTTTTTCTCATAACTGGATCCCTCTTAAGGTTACACTTGGCATCCTTTCTGTATATATATAACACACCATAGATACTGGGAGGAATCATACATTTCTTAAACAATCAAGAAAGACACTAGAAAGATGTTTGCCTTGCCCAGTTCTTGACAGCGAGTGAGGGAACAATGAGACTGGAAACATGCCTGGTATCAATAACAGCAAGACCCAAGATGCTATGTTGCTGGTGGAACTCAGTTAGGTGTCAGAGTGTGTGCTGTCCAAGATGCTATAGTTTTGGAAGATCTCACACTGGTGTCACTGAGTACGGAACCCATGAAGCTGTAGTGCTTTGCAGAGTGCACCTTTTTTTAGTGAGCGTAGAACCAATGGAACTTTGGTGCTGGGGAGTGTGCACCTCATGTCAGTGAGTGTGTGAGAAATTGAGTTTTGGATTGAACGGGGGGGACCTTCCCACCCAACATCCACAATCCTTGTCAGGGTGAACCACAAAAGTCACTGCATAAACCTGTGTTTAGCCCTCTGGTACCTTGGCACAAAAGCTGTCAGGCTTAACTTAAAGACAATGTGTACAGTATTTGTGCCGCACACAAACAGTAATAAAATACAGCACAACAAAAATCCTAAACCATTTTGGAAAATTAAAAGTACAATTTTATAAATAAAATGAGACTAAAATGACAAAAATCCAATCAGTAGAACTGTAGACAATCAATTTTAAAAGTTTAAGTAAAAATAGTGCCAAGAAGCAGAAAGAGCATACAGTGGGTATCTGGTCGCACTAGAACAGGACAAAGACACAAGTGCAGGCCATCCGCAATGGAGCGGACCAGATGCAGGGACCAGGTTAGTCTCACGGAAAAAGTTACCTTCTCAAAATCCGGCCCACAGAGCTCACAACTTCAAGATTTCACAGGAGGTGCTCAACTAATGCCAGCCAAGGGTCCAGGACCTGGGGAGGCACTTTTGGGGGATCAGGAACTCACTCCAGCACAGATCAGCACCGCTTAGGCAGGTCTAGTTGCAGCACATCAGCTGTGCAGTTACAGGGAGGTCCCTGAAGCTTGTTGTGTCCCTGTAACTTAGAACTGGATGTCAGCCAACTGACCTTTAGAGTCACTCTAGCAGTTTTGAGTTCATGGAGGTCGTCCTCTCTCCTTCAAGCACAAAGGCAGGCCTCAGGCAGCAGGGCTATGCTGTGAAGAACAAGGCAGGGCAGTCCTCTGGAGTACAAGGCAGTACTTCTATAGTCTTTGGCAGTTCCTGGAGTGTGTTGAAGAGTTGATCTGATGGTCTACTGTTACTACCTGGTGCCAGCTTTGAAGTGAAAGAAACCTCTGACGTTTGTCCCTCAGAGATGGTTCTGGAATTTTCTTCCTCCTTGCCCAGGTCCCAAGATGTACGGGGTGACAAAAGCCTGGTGTCAAGTTCTTCGTGAGTGTGCGGAGGCAGCTCCTCTGAAATGTAAGTGTGCAGAGAACAGCGCTGCTCCTCCCATTTTGGCAGAATGGACCTCTCCCAGCTACAGTCAGGTCCTATGGTTCACTGTCTGGGCCAATAACCTTTTCTGATGGTGATGGGGTGCAATTAACAGGCCCAGGTAGCTAGGAACTCCTAGGAGGTCTCAGATTATTTAGGGCAGGAAAATACCAACTTTATAAAAGTGGCATTTTCAAAAAAGTAATCTAAAATCCTACTTTATCACTAACGAGGATTTTAAAATACAATTCATTTGATTCCAAAGAGGATATTTCTACCTGCTCCCAATCAAAAGTTAGGATTTATTAAATGTAATAAGGTAATGCAATGCTATCCTATGGGAGAGGAAGGACTCACAGTAGTGAAAATGAATTTGAGAGTATTTCACTACCAGAACATGTGAAACTTAAAAACACGTCATGCTTTTTAAATGCAATGCACCCTGCCCTATGGGCTACTTAGGACTTACTTTATGAGTGGCTTATATGTATGAAAAAGGGAGGTTTATGCTCAGCAAAAAGTTTTCTTTGCCAGGTCGATTTGCCAGAATAAAACTACACTAAAGCTGTAATGGCAGGCCTAAGACATCTATTAAATTTAAAGGGCTATTTAAGTGGGTGGCACAATAAGTACTGCAGGCCCACTAGTAGTATTCAATTTAAAGGTGCTGGGTACATGTAGTACCCCTTTACTAGGGACTTGCAAGTAAATAAAATGTACCCAAAGGGTGTAAGCCAGTTTTACCATGTTTGGAGAAGTGAGCACAAGTACGTTAGCACTGGTTAACAGTGGCAAAGTGCACAGAGTCCAAAAGCCAACACAAATAGTTTCAGAAAACAAGAGGGGTGAAGGCAAAAGGTTTGGGAATGACCCTGCAGAAAGGGCCAAGTCCAACAGTGTAGAGCCCAGAAGACTGTATTACAGAGGGAGTATAAGGCTGCAGAGTTGGTCTTGAGCTCAGCTTTGTGGTTGGGGATGCATGTCCTAAAACATAAGTATCACAGGAAAGCAGAGTTTGGGTGAGAGATAATTCTCACATTCCTAATGTAAATTCAGGGGGTGCTGATGAGCTACAAGAATTGATAAAGCCTTTTATGTAGTGTAGTAACACCCAGCAGGTTTTGTTGATCAAAAACACGTCATGCCTTATGTCTCATTCCATAGTACATTGATAGCAGGTTGCTGATTAGGATATATTTTGTTGGTATCTTCTATTTGATGGCAGCAGAATCCCTCTGGGCTAGGGATTCGCAAAGTAAGGCCTGGGGAACGCTTGATCCCCTCCTGATTTTTACATGTGGCCTGCTGGTGAACAAAAGCACTCCGCAGTATGGGGCTGCTGTTTACTTGACCGAACACTACACAGACTACAGACCATCCACAACACCACATCAGGGCTCACAGTTGACCTCCAATGCTGCTCCCACATCACACCGCAACTCAGGAAGCTTCACTGGCTCCCCTTTCACAAGCAAAGCCAATTTACACCTCTCACATACACATACAAAGTCCTACACAACACAGGACCAGAATACCTGAAACGCCACCTATAATTTCACTAACCCACCAGACACCTACGCTCTGCCTCACTCTCACACACTCCCTGCATCCACTAAAGCAAAACTGGAGGTCGCTAATTGTCCTACATCGCACCCAAGACTTGGAAGGACCTCCCTCAACACATCAGAGCCTTCTCTTCACTCATTGAGTTCTACAAGAAGCTGTAGATCTGACTCTTCATATAAGCACCTTGGGGACCACAAGCCCACACACCGGCTATTGCGCGTGGATACCCTCTCGGAGATTAATGCGTTATACAAATCAACAAAAAACATAATTACCCAACAATACCATTAATGAACCAAGAGGCAAGTTAGTTGCCATGTGCACCCTCTTGGTAGCCTTGGATGTTACTTTACATGGAATAACATTATACCTTATTGGATCAAATACAAGAGCAGGTTTTGTACAGTGCATATCCTGAACTCACATATTTCACGGTCTGCACATATGTGATAGTGAAGAAAAACTAGGTAAAGTGAAATTAAATAATTCCTTAGGATCACAAAAAGTTGTCACGTGGGGAAGCAGGAATTGAGCCCAGGTTTTCTGGGTTCACATAGTCATATTCGTCCCCTAGAGAGCTATCTCTTTCAATGTCTTTTTGCAAAAGTTAATGCTTTATCTTTAATTCTTAGCACATGACGTCAGAGCATGAGTCGCAGATAAAAGCTACATGAAGGCTTGGCTAATTTTTGGCCCAAAAGAACTTCAAGCTGAGCCACAACCAGGCATTTTGCTCGAGCATTCAGTAGCTCTCCTACTTCTATCACATAATGGCATTTAAGGTGACAAAGGCATAGAAAGCATATGTTTGACTATCATCAAACAATTTGGGGAATAAAGTGTACCAACACCATAGTGCTGAACTCCTTGTTTCAAGATTCATAACTTTCAAATCACACCATTTATTAGTGAATGGACTGAGACTGGGTGCTGCCTTCCCACGGGTAAAATCAAATGATTATGGGTTTTACAGTCCTGTGTTCTTATTACATACTTACTACTAGTGTTTAGTTTTTCATTTTTTTCTCTCTTTAAAAGAAAACAAAGGACCACAGAAATAGTTGAGAAAGTGATTATCAGAAACGCACAATTTGTTATAAACACTGGCTGAGATTTATATTAAACAAAAACATTTGCTCTGGTTCCATAGTTTACCTCTTGCTCCTTACACAACAACTGAGGTGTGAGTGGTTCTGATAGTGAGAATCGGGGGCTACTCTCACCAAAGAAAAGCCACTGTGCTGTGGAATCTGCCCAGACTTCAAATACAGAGTTCACCAAGAGGTAATGCCAGGATTAAACAGAACATCTCCTAGTGCCATAGCCAAAACGTCCCCACTGTCCCATGTTTAGCTCTGGACATTGGGTCAGGAACCCACTGACTTCGACCTGGGCGCTTCAGGATTAAGCCCTGAAGCGCCCAGGGCTGCGTGTCAATCAGTGACACTTCGTCACAGAGTGGGGGTGGGGTCAGAAGTCTCACTGACCCCATCCCACTCTGTGATGAAGTTGGGGCTGCTACCTTCCCTCATTGGCTGACCTAATGTCAGCCAATGAGGGAAGGCAGCAGTCCCAAACCTCCTGGGACCTCTGAGCTGAAGGTAAGTGTGTGTGTGTTTTTTTTAATGAATGTTTGGTGCATGCGTGTATGTTTGAATGTTGATGAGTGTTGTTAATGGATGTGCGTGCATGTGTGTGTGAAAGAATGAGTGTGAGTGTGCTTCCCGCTCACCCCCTCCCTCCTAAAACTGCCGGCCACTGCGTTGGGTGTTTGTGTCTATCCATCTAAGTAAATTGCACACCTTGTTAGGGAGTCTTTGTAAAGGATTTTTTTTCATAGAAGTTATGACCTTAACAGAGCCTCTTTATAATCACTCCTAATGTTTACAGGTAAGCGACTACAGGCATAAGGAGAAAGTGAGGCCTAGGATTCTATTTCATTCAAATTCAATAAACGTGTTACTTCCTTATACACTGCCCTCACCCGAGGTAGGGATCGCAAGGAGAGCTTCCCCTAGAGTGCTGCAGAAGGATAGCAACTTAGACCACGCATAGCACAGTATTGTCAAATCTATGACTCTTCTAGATGCTATAAATCCACGACTTCCTATTCATGCCATGTACATGCTGCGCCCAGCCAACTCCCACCTTACACCCAACCGACACCCTGCCGGCATCAACGCAGCCCTCGGTCACACTTCAGAACATACCTTTTGGTCACTGGGGAAATATTTGTAAATATCGATGCTTTAGGCTAAATGAAATCCACGCCGGTTTATCAAAACCTGTGACATTATTTCGTGTCGCCAGCACAACTGCAGGACAGTGCCTGTTTCTATGTGAAAATAGAGAATACAGAAAAACAAACTCGTAAATAATGAACGAGAAATGGGGATCTAAAATCACTAGTGTAATGTTGCATGAAATGTTTTTCTTAAAATAAAAAATTGCTTAACCAAGAAAAACTTGTAAAAAGAATGGTGCCCTCTATTTTTTTCCTTTTCCAGAAGAGAAATGGCAAATTTGATCAATTTCCACTTCCAGACTTCAAGCCACAACGGGCTGTCAAGCCAGTTATGTGCCTTTAGATACAACTACCGTGCCAGTAAGTAAGTCAAGCAGCAATTTAATTCTAAAGGGCCGGGATCCTCCTGGCTCACACCCCAGCATCCCTAGTCACATTGAGCTGCCTTAGACAGTAACTGGGAGAAACGGGTGTAGGCCTGGCCCATTCCCCAGAGGAAGTCCAGCACATCTTCTGCGTGCGTGCATCCTTCCTTCCGAGCCTGCAAGCCACTATGAACGCGCATCGGGACAGCATCAACAACACCTTACAATTATATTTTAATTACACATATTACAGGTATTTGAAGTACATGTGTAGGTAAGTATTCAACAGTTCTGATTCTCCCAAAAATGTGCTGTTTTCAATGCGTTGTTTTGCTCAACTTCCACTGTTCGTGGTGCAGGAACCTCCCTACGGCTCCTTGACACTGCTTATTCACAAAACCACCTTTACCTTCACTTACTCCTACTGTTCTGAGAGTAAGCCCCCTGTAATTCCGCTTCCTCATAGGGATCGTTTCCACTGGCCTACATAGGGATGAGCCGAATTCGCAGGTTTGAAAGCACCCTTCATGGATTTCGGCGCATCCACGAGGACGTAGGCTCGCCCATGCACCGAGTTAGCTCAGGTGTGCTGAATCCGGAACAGTGTTTCCCGCCATTGACACCTGCGCACACAATGGAGGGTTGCCCAACAGAACCCCTCCCCCTGTCCCCACCCCCCGTAACGCCAGCTGGAACCTGGTGAGCCTTTTCAGTCTTCTTTCTTTCAGGTTTTTTTTTTTGGGCTGATTCCATCATGTTTGGACTTCAAAGTTAGCAGCATCTGGGACAGGGAGGCAGTTTCCATGGTAACAGTATCCGGAGCGCAGCACCGCCTTGGGAGAGGAGAGCCCCTCTGCCTTCTCTTCAAACAAGACACGTTAAGTCTTGCAAGGCACGCACTTTGCTTCCTTTCTGTTCTTGAGGGTGGTATGGGGGGAGGGAAGGATAAAAAAAATCTCACATAAATCAAATCTAATACTCTCCTTCGAATGACCTTCTCCAGCCTTTGGCTTCAGCCATTTGCCCAAACACTCCCACCGACCCTGCCATTGAACGGAAGGCAGGGTGCCCTCTTCAGGACAAACACAGAATAAACGAGGAACGTGATGGCGGAGGGAAGGGGGTCTCGGAGAACTAGCACTCGAAAGAGAAAACGGGGAATGAAGAAACAGAATACGAGGAAAGACAAGGAAAAACATAGGTAACGAAGACAGCAAATATACTAAGAAATATGGAATAACGGAAAGTGAAGAATTGGAACGGGAGTTGTAAACCGTTTTGTGGGAAAAAGCAAGGGAGTGCAAAAATGGAAATAGGAAACAGACGAAAAAAAGGTGGAGATGAGAGAGGGTAGGGAGTTGCAAACTGTACGCTGGTGGAGGAAATAGGCCTAGCTCAGTAGAGGAAAGAAAAAAACGCAGGCACGCGCAAGCCCATACCCCCCCCCCCCACACCCAATACCCCAGAAAGTACAGACTCTAGTTCAGAGTGCTGTAGAAACAGTATAGATTTGTAATATTCGTACTTCTGCACATTTGGAATTGCCATCGTTTTAGAGTCATGTGGTAATTCCACACTTAAAATACAGTGCTGCCTAATACACCAAGCAGAAAACATGGCAGCTAACCACTAGAGCCAAGCTCGTGATAACGCTGTGCCATACAAGCAAAAAAATGTGAAGAGTTCATCCACTGGTGAGCAATTCATTGAATGCCTGATCTTTTTAAATCATGTGAAAAATGCTATTTTTATGCCTGTTTAATCATCTAAAAATATACTATTTTTATGCATGTTATGCACCCACCTTAATAGGAACAGTGTTAGTTCTTATTAGTATTCCCTGCCGTAAACGCCATCTTTCTAGGACTAGCCTTGGGTGTTTATTGGCGTATACCCAGTGCCACTGGAATTATGCAGCAGGAGAGGACCAGATTATGTGGCAGGGTTGGCTAAACTATGCAGCAAGAAAAGGCAAATTATGCAATGCAATGTAATGAGGCACATTCTGTGGTAGTATTACTTCATAAATTTGTAATTTTTAGGGTTGAACCTGTGAGTGCATGCAAGACTCTGTTGTGTACAGTAAAAGGCTTGGAGCTCGCCTGTCGCTCACCATTTTTTGGTTTGCGTGGCACACTTCTTCACAGCCTCGTAATTCATCCACTTCAGGCCTAGCATAATTTGCAATCCTCTCTGTGGCACAGGGACCAAGCGCTGATCCAGGTCAACTTAATCAGTGCCCATCTGCTGCTCCTAACGTGATGGAGGTACTATTTTTTTCTTTTTAACTTCTAGTGCCCTGCAAACAGAAGGCCTGTGACTGGCAAAAACATGCCCAGCAGGAAAAACAAAGTTGCGAGGTTTAATTTTTTTTATAGCTAACTTCCTTATATTTTGCCAAGTCGACTTCTCTCAATTTCCACTAATGTTTTTTTTGTTTTTGCTCGCAAGTGCTCTTTTCAAGAGATCACAACAATCTTGTTCGAAATTTTACAATGCAACATTGTTTCTCTATTATGTGTAATTTATGAAATGATGCTTTAACACATAATCATGTAGTACACCCCAATCCACCCCACTCCAATCCACCCCACTTTACCACACAGCCATCCAACCTACTCCAATCCAAACCACTCACCCTAATCCAGTCCAACCCACCCCACTCCATCCTCCCAACCCACTTTAATCTAAGCTGTCCCATTCCATTTCATCCCACTCTAATCAAAAACAATCTGCCCACTCCAATCAAACAATCTACCCCACTCCAATCAAAAACAATATGCTCCACTCCTACCTACCCCACTCCAATCCAAAACAATCTGCCCCAATCTAAAACAATCTGCCACACTTCAATCCAAAATATTCTGCTCCATGCCAATCCAAAACAATCTGTCCTACTCCAATCCAAAACCTTCTTCCCCACTCAAATCCAAAACAATCTGTCCCACTCCAATCCAAAACAATATGCCCCAGTCCAATCCATCACAATTCACCCCACTCCAATCCACCCCACCCTCACCCAGTCCACCCCACATCAACCCAATCCACCCTACTCCAAAAAAAACAAATACAGTCAGCCCCACTCCAATCCAAAACAATCTGCCCCACTCCAATCTGTGCCATTCCAATCCAAAACAGTCTGCCTCACTCCAATCTGTCCCTCTTCAATCCAAAACTATCTGCCTCGCTCCAATCCAAAACAATCTGCCACACTCCAAACCAAAACCATCTGCCTTACTCAAATCCAAAACAAACCGCCTCACATTGATCCATTTGAATGTGTCCCACTCTAACCTTCCCCACTTTAATTCAAAACAGCCTGCCCCACTCCACCCTGTCCCACTCCAATCCCAAACAACCAACCCCGATCCAAAACAATCTGCCCACTCCAGTCCATATCACCTCAGACCAATCCAAACCACCCCACTACAATCCAGTCTACCCACACCAATCCAATCCTTCCCCAATCCAGCCCACCACAATCCACCACCCCACTTTATCTCACACCAATCCACCCCACTGCATTCCAAACCACTCACCCATATCCAGTCCAACCAACCTCACCCCAGCCTAATCTGTCCCAATCCAATTTGCCCTACTCCAATCCAAAACAATCTGCCCACTGCAATCTGCTGCACTTCAATTCAAAACAGTCTGCTCCACCCCACAACAATATGCCCCCACTGCAATCCAAAACAATCTGCCCCAATCCAAAACAATCTGCTCCACTCCAAAATATGCCCCACTCCAGTCCACCTCAATACAATCTGCCCCACTTTAATCCAAAGCAATCTGCCCCACTCCAGTCCGCCCACTCCCATCTCCTCCACTTCAGTGCAAAACAATCTGCCCCACTCCAATCTAAAACAATCTGCCCCATTCCAATACGACTCACTCCAGCCTGCCACACTCAAATCCAAAAGAATCTGTCCAACTCCAATCCATAAAAATACACCCCACTTCAATCCAGTCCACCCTACACCAACCCAATCCACCCCACTCCACTCCAATCAGCCCTAATACAATTTGCCCCACTAAGGTCAAAAACAATCTGCCCCACTGCAGTCCAGTCAAAAACAATCTGCCTCACTGCAGTCTGCCCACTCCAATCCAAAGCAGTCTCGAGGCTGATAAGGCTTTTTTGAAGCAGAATAATTCTGAGATTCATTATATTCTATTCAGATCCTCCAGCAACGGTTCTTCCAGTAGAAGGAAAGAAATAAACATCTTATCAGTATTACATTAGTTTCAATACTGTACTGCCATTTGATAAAGTTTGTTTTGACCAATGACTTTGTGCTTCACCACTGCGCATATTAGTTGCTCAATGTTCACCAGTAGCACATGGTATGTTTTGTTCAGTTTAGCCGCCTATTGGCTTTGATATGGCATTAGCCATTACTTTCTGTATTCAGTTGAGCCGCCTATGGGCTTTGACATTGCATTAGCCATTACATTCTGTATTCTGCCTATTGGCTTTGACATGCTGTATCCAGTCTAGCCGCCTATTGGCTTTGACATTGCATTCCTATTGACTTTGACATGATGTATTCAGTTTAGCTGCCTATTGACTTTGACATGCTATTAGATATTCTGCCTATTGGCTTTGACATGATATCATATATTACATTTTGTATTCAGCTCCGCTGCCTATTGGCTTTGACATGATATCATATATTACATTTTGTATTCAGCTTAACTGCCTATTGGCTTTGACATGATCTTATACATTGCATTTTGTATTCAGCTCAGCTGCCTATTGGCTTTGACATGATATTATACATTGCATTTTATATTCAGCTCAGCTGCCTATTGGCTTTGACATGATATTATACATTGCATTTTGTATTCAGCTCAGCTGCCTATGGGCTTTGACATGATATAAGACCTTGCATTTTGTATTCAGCTTAGGTGCTTATTGGCTTTGACATGACACTAGACATTGCATTTGATATTTAGGTTAGCTGCCTATTGCCTTTAACGTGGAGTTAGATCTTGCAGTTGAGAATCCAAGCTGTATTTTTCCAAGCTGTGTTTTTGCACCAGAGAACCAAGATGTTTTTCTCACAGTAGACTAGACATGATAAGAGAGAGTACATGGGTGTTGTTCTCTCTGCTTGAGCTTGGGAACAGGAGTAGTCTTGGAGACCTGGCCAGTCTCCAAAAGGCTTGCTCAGTTTCCCAGGTCTGAGAGGAGGGGGCACACCTTTGTAACAAATGTAACAGGCTGCAGAGGGTCAGATTCGAATCTGCCGGACCTCGTGCTGGAGCTTGGCGCAGGCTGCCAGCAATCCCGTGTGGGTAGATGAATCTCTCTTTCTCGCGGCTGACAGGGGTCATCAGCTTGCAGACCTTAGAAAGATGAAGCTGTAGATAGTTCCCACACGGTGAAGTATTTGTTTTGCTTTGCATTATAAATATAACCTGCTGTGTATATTGCAAACTGATATATTTTGTTTGATTAACGCGGACTTGAAAGCTACTAATTCGTCATTCATAAATATTGTGGTTGGGGAAGAATTAACAACAATAAAAGTCTTCTTTGACCTCAGAAGTGCATTTCTGTTGTGTTATGTTAGTGCTTTAGAAACTAAATAAGAGGAAAGCACTACAAATACAGAAACCTGACTATTGTCAGGATGGACCATGATCTCATGTTCTTGAAAGAAACCTGGTTTATGGAAACCTCACATCCCATCATGGACCTTCTTCGTCTGATAGATTACTCTGTTGTCTTGATCAAAAAGGTAGAATGGGGGAGAGGCTGGGCAGCGTTTTTCAAAAACTCGAATCAATTATCTGCTGGGTGAGACTATCACCTTCATTGAATAGTGTATGAATCATATCACCTTTCGATTAATTTTCTGCTACTTTAATCTACCTGGTGACTTTTATCAACGTTGGGGAAACCAGAGAGATGTTTTGTACTCTCTCTTCTCCAACTTCTTACTAGAGAATGACTGAATCCAGCATTGCCTAAAGCCTGACCCACATTCAAGGGGCAACTCATGAGCTCCTTTTTTACTAAGGAGAAGGTTCAAGACCCAACTATAGTAGAGTGGTTTGACCACTTTAAAATTCCTTTCTCTGTGCCTTGCTCTAGTCCCATGACCGTAGACAACCTAGCAATGAACTTCTGGCTCAGAAACATAAAGAACATAAATTCAACTGTTCTTGCTGCTCATCTTCCAATTAGCCTCCTCTGCATTATTGAAGACCAGGTTGTTAATGATGCTCGTGCTAACTTTAATGTGGTTATGACTGAAATTGTTAATGAATTCGCTCCTCTGAAAGAGAAAAGGGCGAAAGGTCTACTCCCTGATGCAACAACGAACTCAGTGAAGCAAAGAAATGTCTGAGGCTGACCAGATGCACTTGGAGCAGAACTCTCTCAATAGAATCAATCCTGATTGCTTATGTGATGCTCGGAGATCATATAAGGGACACATTTTTGAAGCAGAATCCATGTATTACATTTCAAATGGACTCTGCTACAAACAGGTCTTAAAAGCTATTTGAGATTGTCAAATTTGTCACTAATCCCTTACCTTTGCTGAGCATAGTTGAGTGTGAAATAAATGTAAGCGACAACAAATCCAAAATGACTGACACTCCACTTTCATTACAAGCAGAAAGTCACCCAACACCTGGTCCCAATTTAACAAGATATCCAGGAGTGAACTTCTCTACACTATTTCCAAAATGAAGCTACTGGGAGTGGAATGTTCACTTTATGGTATACGGTTGTATTCCCCTGCCCCACGTGCCCAACTACGTGTGTATCAAGCATCCTGACTTTTATTCTGGAGCTAGTGTCACAATAATCTAAGCATGTGTACAGAGACCTAGGCCTGTTCCTTATTAGGCGAGGTCCTGGATTTGTCCTGTGACTTAGAGAGAAGCACCAGCCGTGCTGTAATAGAGGAGGGAAGAATACTGCCCCTGTTTGCAAGGTGCATAAAGCGGTGGTGGCAGCAATACTGTGTGTTTTTTTAAAATTGATGGTGTGACCAGGCCTTTTTATCTGTGTTACTGAGTGTAGCCTACAGGCCCCCCTCGTGTAAAGCCTCTGTTATGTGCATGCACAGGGCGCTGTGCCAGCATCCTATGTGCATGTTGAGAGAGTCTCTGTGTCTGTAGTGCCTATGAGGCCTGTGTGCAGTGGTTGGATTCTGTGCACTATGCACCTAAGTACTGAAGCCATTCAGATCCCTTTTGGATGGCACTTGATATGACAGAAGATGGAGGATAAAGATAATTTCTCCATACAGTGGAAGTGTTCCTGTGGTTGGAGGGTGGATATTTAGACACTGAAGTGAGGACGATGGAGACAGGGCTGCCTTTTGAAATCCATGGGGACTTTTGTTAACAAGGGGCTGTCGATTTTTCTTGAGTATTGCCATTTAGTTGATAGTAGGGGTGCGGAGTAGCACTGCAGTTTTTGCGAGATGAAGAAGTGTCTAGGTCATGCCTACCCTGTTGTCTATGCCCATTGCCAGTTCAGAGAGGCTATTGACAGCCACGTGCAAAAACCCCACAGTCCACTGTGTCTGTTTTATAGATGCTCCAGTCTGGAAAAAGACCCAGTGCTACCCACTGTGAGAAGTACCCCTAAACATGAAGAGTGAGTCTGGAGAGAATCTTGAGAATTATTCTTCCAAAGGAAACCACTCCAAGCTAGTGCTGAAGTTTGAAACAACAGATCCACATCCTGTCTCTCACAAGCAGGTCCCAAATCACCCCACTGTTTTCCAGTTCCATGTACTTCATGCCCAGGGAAGAACGTGCTACACAAAGTATTCAAATTACAGCTTTGTGACTAGGGTTGGTGTCTCTGCCAGCCAGTCTCCCAGAGGTGAGAGGACATTTCCTGAATTCTGCATTTTTAGTTGCAGGAGCAAAAAATCTAGCTCAGGTCTCTAAAAGCCTGATTGCCTGTTGGGAAAGGAGAGTATGCTATCTGCAGAGGATTTCTCTGGTCTCTCACAACTGGTACCCAGCAGGAACAGCTTCAGGCGTCTGTGCCTGTGGGCCTAATTTTGGGCTGCAACTGCCATTGTTACTGCATCAGTCTGATTGGGACTACAAATGCCTATTAGACCGCTGAAGGCTGCATCTGCCAAGGTTACGCCATCCGCCCAAATGGGGCTGCAACTGTCTATCTGGTTCAGTGGGGGTCAATAATCAACGCACTGTCCAATGAAGCCACAGTAGCTGGATCCGCGCTTATGTTCAGGCAACAGATTTGCTGTGCTGCAGGACGAAGCCAGGCAGTCATGTGTATAAAGTCGTTGTCTGTGCCTGGCCTACCTGTTGCTGCAGCCCCTACCTGTGGGTGAGTGGCAGAGGCATCAGATCAACTGCAGAGTAATGGGCTATTGCATACGCTACACCCCCAAGGGGCAGGAACTGAAAGAAATTGCGAACGGAGTGTGCATTTAACTTGTGAATGAAATTGAGACCACTCCTGAGACTGATTAGTACCTTCACCAGACTACATAAGGTGTCACCTGGGCGAGATTAGCTTAAGTGAACTCTGTTGTAGCTCCACAAGGGTACCCACTGTTACTGCCCTGTTTACTAAGTTGGACTGTGTAGTATTTAGTACTGCTGTCTGGGTAAAAAAATACTTATTTTTTCATTAAAAACAACACTGTACAGTGCATTAAAGTTATTATATCCACTGGTTGGCAGATGAGTGCTGAGCTCAGGCACACAAACGAACTCCCTGAGAAGCCGGCAAATGCTCGCCCTTGCTACCCTAAGAATCAAATGTGGAAAGGGTTGTACTTGGCCCTTTTTAACAGGCGATACTACCTTGATTACATAATGCTATATGCAAACTACGCGGTGTCATAACTCAGGCATCACAAGGACTAATGACATCAGTCAACATGTTAACAGTTTAGTTCATCTATATGTGTATTAAAAGTATACTGGACCTTGGTACTGGCCTTTACCGATTTGAGGTCATCCGCATTAAATAACATTTGGTACCAACCTTCGCACTACCGCCTGTGAGCAAGCCTTGACTGCTCAACCATAGGTATCACTGAAGACAACTAGGCCACTGCTACCAATGGAGGCCTATGATCCAACATCCTGGGTTAGTGGAGAGAATAGCAGGTTTTACTTCTGAAAGTGGAAGATTCCCCCATGAACTAAAGGATCTGGAGGAAAATCCTGACCTGTGCCGCACCTGTCCTTCAGCTGGTCCCACTCTTAAACACACCCTTTATCTTGTTCTTCTTGCATCCATCCCCTCAACAACTGATGCTCTCTCTGAAGCAGATGCCGTTTACCCTACATATCTCGCTACTGTATATTTTTTTTATTACGCCTATCGTCACCCTATAGCAGTTACTGCTTGCCCTAAACAGTTGTTGCTCCCTGCCGCTTTTGTTGCAGAAGTTGCTTAACTTCCTACCTGTATTCCCTCTACAATTACTGCACTCCCTGGCTCCTCTCGCCATTGCATTCCCAGCTCTCCCTGCCTCTCTCCAGGAACGGTTCCTGCTACTCAGACACATTTCCTCACACAGCTCCTAAACCAACACTTCTATAGCCTAAAGCACGTAGAATTGGGCGAATTTATCACGCAACACTGAAAGCGTTGACAGCTATGTCTTCAGCACAGCAACACCCGCCTTCCCTCTTTCCCTTCAGTAGCTCCTGCTCTGTCCGTCTCTTCTCTCCGGAGTTCCTACTTAACATACACCCCGCCTCAATGTTTCATTACCCCCTAGTCCTGGGCATACAGCACCTCCATGCCCCTCCCCCTGTCAGCACAGCAGTTCCTGCACTCTTGCTTGCTCTTCCCTATGCAGCTCCTGCTCATCATTTCTCCAAACCCTCATAACATCCACCATCTTTCTTTTCACTCCTCAACTTTTCCTACTGTTCCAACCTTTTCCATTCTTTGCAGTTCTTGCTCGCCCTTCTGTCTTTTATCATTTCCAGCTCTTCCTTCTCTCCTCTCAGCAGTTTCTGCTCTACCTGCTATCTTCTTCCTCAGCAGTTCATTCAATAAATGACTCATTCATTGCCATTTCCTTTGCTATCAGCTCCTGCTATTCTCGCCTCCTTTCTTTCAGAAGGTCCTTCTCTCCCTCCTCAGTAGCTCCGGCTTCTTGCCTACCCTCTCGTTAGCACTTCTTGCCTCCTGCTTCTCCCCTCTGCAACTCCTGCCCTCCAACCCTCTTTTATCAGCATCACTCCTCCACCCCTTTCCAGAGCAGTTCATGTTTTCCGCGCCTCTACCTTTTTCTCATCACTTACAGCTCGCCCCTGGTTTATTTTAATGATCTTCACTGGAATAAAGCACAAAGTGCGGGAAAAAATCCACATCCCCTTGAGGTCAGTAACGGAGGATAAAAATAGACCTGGATGAGCCAGAGCATTAGGATTCATGTGTTTGACAGGGCGTGGGAGAGTGAAAGGGGTTCCATATGATGCAGTTGGATGAGATAGGGTGATGGTGTGGTGGTAAGCCTAAGGAGAAGGTGATCCACGGGGTAGTGGAAGAGAGGTTGGGCCCTGAGGTCAGGGAGGCCATAGTGGGATGGTCAGAATGGAGTCGGGTGGGGGGGCAATGAAGCCACAATGGAGATCTGACATTATCTCTGTTGGGAGGGGTTCAAATGTAAGGCTATGGTTAAATGATGAGGGTTGAGCATGGGGATGTAGGGTGAGCATCGACAGGAAGCCACAAGGGAAGTTCTTGGGCACCACAAGGTTGCAACAGGACTTAGGGTGAGGCATATACTGAGAAGCACCGAGGATGCACAGAGGTGTTGGCCTAGTTTTAAAGCTGTGTACAGGGATCACGGTGACTGGGTCATGAGGTAAAAGAAAGTAAAAAACCTGTCTCGTGAGGAAATGGAGCTAAGTGGGAGTGACCCATAAGGTAGAGAAAGAGACACATGTTGGGGACGAGGCTGAGTCATGGTGGAATGAACAATGTAGTCCTATATTCAGGAGGTGAAACTGAGAAAGGTGGTGGGGTATGAGCCATGAAGAGAGAATCTGGGCCTCTGGGCAAAATGATGAGGCAAGAAAAATAGGGTGGCACCTCTCAGAACTGCTGCTGATACCCGCACAAGCCACGAAAATTACCCTTGTCTCCTTAGTGAGTTAACAGGAGGTACTGTGACATATGCCCTGACCCTAATGAGGAATATTGCATTATGTTATATTAGCAGCCTTTATAAAGCACGTTTGTCATTTGTGTGGTCTTGCGGCCCTTGGCGTAGTGATAGGTTTTCGATTCTTGGCTTTCCTGCTGCCCGGAGTCATGATGTCCGAGTATCATTGAGTGTGGTTAGTGGAAGATATGAGGCAAGTACTGCTATGACCACCAATGCCACCCGCACATTTAACTGATTCTTTGTTGTATCAACCTTCCCGACACAAACACATCTTATTTTCATATTCTTCAGAACAGAATATCAGAATAGAATCGCAAGATATCTTTATGAAATACCTTTTCGCAGTATCTTGAAAAAGTAGTATGTGCATTGGTTTCTAAGATCAACAACCCCAGACATCCATATGGGGCTAAAATTACAAGTATAACAACCAAATGTGTTGATAATCAGTGTTGTTGTCTAATCAAATTTGCTTTTTCAAAGGAATTATTCCAATGTTTGATATGAATTTAGTTCCAGAAAAACATAATAGATCAACAATATGTTCTACTGTCATCTAGCAGGAGTAACTTTTCTGCGAGAAACGTGTTGAAGTGCAGTAAGCAATAATTTGAGGACTTCGAGTTACAGCAACAACAAAATCGAAACAGAAAACAAATTTACATCTAAAGGCTATTCTGGCTTTGTAGACTTTCCCTGCAACATTCTCGACAAGTCATTTGTCTTTGGAGTGTTGCAGCAAGGTCCTGGAGCAAAAAGCTTTAGTTCTCTTGATGCTAAAGCAATAAACTGAACGTTTCCTATGCAAATTTCGAGCCTGAATATTCCCGAGCGCTGATCTAACTTAAAAAAACACATTAAAATGCTACCACAACGTACACCAAACAGTTTCGGCAACAAAGTAAGATTCCCATTCCAATGCCTGGCGACTGTATCATGGAAAACACCCAGAAATATAGAATTATTTCAGGCTGGGCGTGGCTGCAAAACTCTCTTAATTCAAAATCTCTTCAGAAGGCACATAAACAGCTTATGATTGTGTAAAGTGACATTTTGTGTAGAACATGGAGGTAAAATTTCTGTTAGCACACCTTTCAGCAAAGAGCTACACTTGTGGTGAATTACAATAGTATTGAGCTTCAATGGGATCAATAATGGAAATACGGTGGAGCTACTCCACCCGGGTAGTATCAATGCTGTGGCCATATCACCCTTCTCTCTACTTTTTCCTGACAGATAATCTCAGTAATAATACATTTTAGTAGTTTAAAAACGCCGTAAGCATGTAGGAAAGGATGGCTCAAAACATATACTGGATTGAGGGTAAGAAATGTATCTTAATCATTCTGAATCAACCCAAGAGATCTGATCACATCTTCAGACTTCACTCTGAGTTTCATGAAATTCATCTAGAGCTAAGTGTAACACCCAAACATGCTTGCTTCATACACACCCAAACAAGCTTGGGGAAAGAGTACATGGGCAGGTTCCCATTTAAAATTAGGGTGGCACTCAGCCATTGGCCCCAACATTTTTGACCACCCATTCAATGACACGAACCGCTACTTCTTGATCAGAGGTAAACACTGTTGCATCAGAAAACACTGCCACAATGGATATTGACTACTAATGAGTGCAGGGTGACATGAAAGTGTTGTTTCATAAATACTTAAGACAGAGCTGCAGATATGGGCCAAACAAAACTGAGTAGCAAATGCAGAAAGCAGATTTGTCTTGTGCAATTACCCCACCTCTGGCCTGAGAAATGTAACAGATTTGGCACTTGGAAACCTTCACTGTCAACCTCAATCATTGCTCTTCTATCAAGTGTAAAACTGCAATGTTGTCTTCCTACATTACACATAAACTGTGTACTGTAGCCTGGATCTGTTCATCAGTCGCTGAAAGGTTACAGGATCATTCTGTAACTTGAAAGGTGAGGTCCTGAACTAGTAAGGCCCACTGGACTGTTTGTTCCTTGCCATCAAGGGCCAGAACCATCTGTCAATATTCACTGGTTAAGTCAAAGGGGCTTATGAACTGGGCAGCATCCAACGTTTACATCATTCTTTCTCTTGCTATCAAACAATGACTTGCAGAAGCTCTTCAGCTGCAGCAGTAATTCAGGGCCAGCAACTGCTCGCTGCCTGTAGTTATTTTCAAGAAGCCCTTATCACAGCCAATAATCTCAAAGACAGTAAAACCATTCTCAACATTTCCTTCATTGAAGGGCCCAGCCAATGTATTTTTAAGAAATCCTGCATCATACTTCGCCTAAAAAAGTCCACATCCAAACTAAACAATCTGATTAATTTCAAACTAATTGCCAACAGATCTTCACTGGGTAAATTGATGGAAAGAGAACTGATGACCCAATTTCGATACAAAATACAAATGTATTAGTCACAAGTTGGAGAGTAGAAGAACTGAACTGCCCAAACAACAGTGATATTGTTTCACTCAATTTACACAAAAGACAAGTCCCAAGTGGATCTAATGTCGGCCAAATAGATGACATCATTGATTTAGCTGAGATCAAAAGAAAGACAAGACCAAATCATATTTAGGGTTCCGGGCACTCATGGTTGTAAGTAAGTGTTAACTTCCAATCATCTCAACCCTTCATCACTTGTTAGCTGGCCACCAAGCTGTGCAAGGGAAAATTATTTCATTCTTGCCTGTATCAAAGCCAGTCTTGTCATGGTTCTTGTGTACTTTCACATCTAGATGAAGAAATCACCCCATATTAGGCTTCAAGATTTGCTGATCAACAAACTAGAACGGTTCAGCCTTCTACAAGACAGGTCAGGTGTTTCTGTCATACATGATAGTCTCCTACGTCCCTGCAAGCATTTTGAGATCAGGATTAGTATTAAAGCCAAAAGACCTACATTTCAAATGGTAACATTGTGGAAGATGAACCTCCATAGTGCTTGGCTACCAGACTTGAATTTGCCCCGGTTGGAGGTTTCCAATGTGTCTAGTTTAGTAAAGTTCAGAAAGGTTCTAAAGTCCTGTTGTTTTTGCAAGTTATACTTCCGAGTTTCCTGTGACACCAGCTGCCTTGCTGTCAATTTCTAGTATCATGCTTCTGGGAGCATATGCATACTATAACTAAAAAAAATAAAAATAAAAAAAATAAAATAAAAGATTTCAACAAAAGCATGGTGTTGGAGGCAGAACGTTCTGGTTGGCCGCGGCAAGGCCCCAGCCAGGCAGAATCTCTCCACTCCTGTCAGGGGTGTGTGAATACACTTTGCTGTATAATCTGCGCTCACCCTTGGCTAGCTTGGCACAGTGCAGTCAGGTTTATCACAGAGGCAATGTATAAAGCAAGAGCACAGCACTTCCCCACCACAGCCACGCCGAGTGGCACAAATTAGACTACACACACTGTGTAGGTATATAAAAATTGTATATGACGTACACATTGTCAGCTAAGCATGAGTATCATGGAAATCTGGGCATAAATCACTTGTAGCAATAGAGTTCACAATATTCATCCCAACTGTGTAGAACACCATCAACAGTATGTACCAGTGAGAAAACAATACGTTCCCTCCCCACACCCTCGTGTGGTGCCAAATGTTGTCAGAACAAGAGCCAGCCTACAGTTTACCAACTTTGATGTAACACTTAAATTCAGGGTGCACCCCTATTATTCCCAGTGCTACCAGCAATAAGTACTTGCAAGGGTTGTAGCACTTTCACATAGTACTGAGGCATAAGCTGCACTAGTAAATCGTAATGACAACCTCAGGAATTCTCTGGCAGAAGAATGTGACTTGCAACACCACAGTACTGCTCTTGCATTCACCCGCACTCACTCCCGCGCATCCACTCTGCGGGGCGGTGCCACAGGTATCAGTCGGCTGGTGTGCACACACACACACACTTGTCTGCTCCCAGCACCCCAATATAGTGCCCTGATATCCGGCTAATGAATGTCACTGTGTTTGCAGGCAGCCTGGGTCCCAAACTGCCCTCCACCCACCAACCAGGGTCGGCTATTCTGCCCCACCAAAAACATAGACTGAGTCAACTGTCCCCCTGGATACTAGGCCGCTTGCAGCCCTAGTCACACTATGCAGGATCTCGGGAACAGCAAATCTGGCAACAATTAGCAAGTAGGCAGTTGGACTCCCAGTAGGAGGTTCACTCTGAGGTCTGCAACACACAAGGGGAGGGTCACTGGGGCCTCCAGTTAGCCACCATGGCACCCAGCCCTGCCAGACAGGTGCCGGTACAATATAGTTACCAATTTCGGCACCCCCAGAATGGAGATACACCATCGGGTATGTTGACTTGAGTCGACCTCAACAATTTCTGTTGCACACGACAAGTTACTAGGTCCGCATCGCCTTCAGAAGGAGGCAACGCATCTGGTGCATGAAGACTTGCACCAGACTGTTACGCTCCCAAGTGAAAAGTGCTCAGTACTGTACCTCCACAAAAATGAGGCACAATGTCAGGGACCCGATGACCTGAATCGCCCCGACCGTACGATCACTCCAAAGAAAATTCCCAATATGGTACCTCCTAAGGAGGAGGCACTAGCCTGGTGCATGATGACTCGAACCCCACCAGACACTCCCAGATGTTCCCACGAAGAACGTTATCACATACCTCCCCGGAATGAGGCACAACGTCTAACGTTCGATGACTTGAGTCGGTCTAGATCAGCAGGTCACACAAGGAACTTTGTTTCCATACCTCCCTGGAATGAGGTACAACTTCTCGCGTCCAATGACTTTAGTCGCACCAGACTCCTCACTCACACACTTCGGCACAAGTTCAGCCGGACCATATGAGGCAGTGTATAGCACAGCTCCAGTTGCAGATGCAACCTATAAACGGGGCACAGCACATAATGCACGTGCAGCTGAGGCTCACACAAAAGAAAAGCGACTCATTCGACAACAGCAGGCCATGCAGGGCCCCAGAACTGGTGATCCTGCTCACACCACAAGACGCCTAGGTGTGCAGTGCCTCAACCCCACAATAAAGGGACACTCACCTGAAGTGTGGGCAGTACTTGCAGGCTCCGCACCAGCTAAGTCCGGTCTACAGACAATAGTTAGTCTACCCTCACTCCGCTACTGCCTGGTGGAGTCCAGCATAGAATATAGGCGCAGAAGAGGGCTCCGCTCTCCCGATGGTACCAGCGCACAATGTAAATCCCTACCGGACGCCTTTGATGTGCCTAAGACCCCCCCGGGGAGCAGGGGCAGCCAACCTGCCCTTAGAGAGCACACCCCGGGTTACGACACAGCACCAGGCAGTCGGCTAAGGCCAGCCACAATACAGGAAGGGTGTGTGGGTCCCTTCCTCAGACAGTTATCCTCCTGTGCACAACAGGTTCCTCTGGCAGTGTGTACCACGCGGTCCAGCAGCATCGGTCCAGCATCACTGTAGATGCAACTCTGCCTTGCTAAAGGACAGTACCCTATTTATGCTAAAGTGTGCCTTTGAAGTTAAGGGTGGTTCAAAGGGTTCTCCTTTGAACCACAGATGTGTCCCCTAAATTTCCTCCCCATCTGCCCAGAGGACGTGGAATGTAGATCTTTATCTTTAGTGGGGCCATGCTCAGGCTCTGAGAGGCCAAGTATCCGAAACCTCTCCCTCCAATTGATCTATCCCAGGCCCCAAATGGCAGGAGTCTGTCGTTTTGGCCAAGTTTTATAGCTGTTTCTTTGGGAATGCACAGATGTGCTCTTCCCTTGCACCCAGTGGAATGAAGCTGAATTTACTGGACACACAAAGCATTTTAGAATCTAGAAATGCCCACTTCCTAGAAGTGACATTTCTGGAGCATTAATAATAAAACCACCTTTACCATTAGAGGGGGTATGTCACTTTGAATCCAATGATACCAAACATTATGAGGCTGCTCCTCTACAATCCACTATTGTAGCCAGACCTAATAAGACTCTTTCCTACCATGTTACCTTATGGGCATAGCAGCTCTCATGGGCAGTGCAAAGATGCATGTGTGTTCAACACGCCCTGGCACATGTGCCCTGGCGCACATACAAGCCTGCAGAGGCAGGCTGGACACTTCGGTTATAGCCACCACAAGGGGCAGGTGTGCCTATACTGATCTGCGCTATCAGGCTCGGTCCCTATTCTAGAATACTTGCGTGCAAGTGTGCACATCCTGGCATGTGATGCCAAACCCAATATCTATATAGAAAACCATCCGTGCGCCAGTAAGCACACACCGGCTAGCGCCACTTCCAGGTGGATGGAAGGATGGTGCCTGAGCTTTCACACTGTACTTACAATGGGAAAGTGTCCAGGGCTGGTGAGCACCTTGTGAGAACAAGCAAAACCTCCTAGAGAAAAGCGAAAAAACTTGGGTAACCACTACCTATGTGAGTCAGGTCTAACACATGGACATTTATGGTTTTCTTGAAGTGCGTAGTGTTGGGGCGAATGGTGGACAGACAATCATTAGCCTTACTGTCATTCTTTTCTTTACTGGTCAAAAACATTTTTTTTAAATAGTGTGACCCAGGAGGATTGTGCACATTTTGCAGTTGATTTCATCTATGCTCTTGCCTTCAGTTTTTCAAAGAGTATTTCTGAACACTACTGACTTCAACAAACTCACAGAACAGAATTGGCATTTACTATCATCAATGAGGTAGATTAAAGCACTAATGCAAATTTCACTTTATCACTGATTTAGAACCTTTTTCCAATTCAGGGACACAAACGGAGTGGCTAGTTTTCGGCTAACAAACTAGTCAGGATGCAGAATATGTTTGTAATAACATCAAGATAAAGCAATCTTCTTTCTTAAATCATAACACAAGAAATGTTGTTTATGGCGTTGTATAACCATGAGGTCTCCTCTTTTCCTTGGAAAAACTAACCAAGAAGGTAGATAAAGAATCTACCAGCAAAAAAAAAATATTCACTACAAAACACTGACAGCACCTTTGCTACAACATTTAATGGAATCGGGACAAAAGGAAGGTCAACTTATGTGGACAGTTCTGGTGTCATAAAGCAAAACTCTACAAAATAGGTAGCAGTGAGGAAAAAATCTATTAAAACGGCAGACAACTCTGGTGACTTAAGCTCAAAACTATGATCGATGGACTGAATTACACAACATGCTCTAAAGTCATAGTTCTGCCTCTATCAACAGACTTCTGTTATGGATTCAGTCAAAGTTTAGATTTAGATTTATTTTTCCATTGTTTCCATAAATGCCTAACTATGTTTGGAGCAGGGGTCCTTGAACCTCGTCTTCACAATTCAGTCTTGTTATATGTGATTCAATAGGCGGCACCAGTAATTTCAATGACATTATAACTTAGGCTTCCGGTTTTATAGTATTTTTTGACATTTCTGTCTGCATACATCCATATTTATTTTCCGCTCATTTTATCTGTATTTATTCATATTTATTTTTATGCCTTGTGTAAAAGCAAAGTTGGAATGGATACATTTCTACATGTAGTTAACTGACACAGGGCTCAAAAAAATCTACTGGACCACTGCATTAGTGAGTTTAATTTTATGAGGTCCAGCTATTTTTAGATTCCACTCTGGCAGTGGACAAACAGGTGTTCTCTTGGTCAGAAACTGAATTAGCAATTAAGATGCCTTTAAATCCAATTTTTGTCACATTTGCTCTGTATTCAGAGGCAGAGGTCAAATGTCAGTTTGTCTTCTTGCAGTGGAAATAATTTTTCTTTTGACTGCAGAGTTCCAGGATTTTGTAAGGTGAACTCTCTGACCTATGTGGAGTGAAAGGCTTTTGGTATCAGGTTTTTCCTAACACAGATTTATTTAACTAAGTCAACATTACAAACATTTCAAAATATATTTCAGTAGCTGTGAAAGACCATTTTTTGTACTTCTATGTGATGAAAAAGCATTTGAATAGGATGAAAAAAGTCAGAACACTTTACATGGTGATGTGCAAATGATGAATGTTTTCTGAAACCCGGTTTTCACAGGTTATTGGTTAATACAAAATATAGCTTTATCAGTAAAGCTGCAAGTTAGTGGGAAGGTTTTTGGAAATTTCTTGGAAGTATACTGTCTGTAAATGACAGTGTGCTACCACATCATGCTTTAGTAATATATTTATTAAAAGTGAGTGTTTAAACATAAATTGAGAAACACTCCTGCCCTGATGGCAAAGCTATTAGTAAACTAAGAGGCAAGTCATGCATGGATCATGTGTACCCTATATGTGTGCTAGATTTATTATACATCGAGCAAGTGTTTGGTGTATTTAATCAAACATAAGAGGATTTGTTTTTTTACAGCAGAAATGCTGAGCTCACATATTGGAAGGTGCACTCATTGTGAGAATGAAGAAAAAGGTGAACGTAAAATACAATATTTGCCTAGGCATCACACAATTTGAGACCCGTTTTCGGGTCAAGTACATTACAATTAGGTAGAGTAGATTATTCAAGCTACTCGACCTGCAGGTCTAGTAAAATTTGTATTATTTTTCGAGGCCTGTGACAAATGTTTACTTATGTTTGAATGTCCAAAATGGGTTTTAGCTATTTACAGTACAAAACCATATGAAAGCATTTTCATTGTAGAACAGCTTAATTAGCTGTACTGCTGCAGTTGTAGAAGCTTCATTGGGAAATCATTTTCATTTCTTTAACCACCTTACCTGTAAACCTGCACAGCTTTTGACCTAGCATTCTTGATTAACAGTAGTGAGAATCATCCAAAGGAAAACGTACTTCACCTATTTATCCATATTTAAAAATAAATACAGGTAGGAAAATAGAAGGCTTTCTGTCTATATCTGTAAAAATGAGTAAAACGGAGGGTTAATTATGATACAGTTTACTAGGTTCCCTTTCTAGATTTATGCCTTTCAATAGCTGCCCCTTCTCTTCCATGTTTGGAAACAAGAATAGTTAACAGATAAATGAGAACGTATCAATGCGAATTAAGCTTTTTGTAAAATGGCTGAAAGGTTTCAGAGGGATACAGAATGACGTCAGTATGAAAGGCCGGCTTGAACACAGTCAAGGTAAGCGTTCCTGCACCAGGCGGATGCTGCACGGTGGTAATCTATCATCCCTAGCTGCATCAGTATGTAAAGCCTGATGCTAACTAGCAGGTTCCTTCTCAGGCCGAGTGCTAATTCTAGTGCAGATGCGCCTGTCTCTTTCACTCTGATATGGGCCTCTCCTATTAGAATGCATCTGTTGTTCTAAGTACAATTTACAACAGGACGGGGGCATCAGCAACACATCTAAAGGCACATATCGAGGTGTGAATTCATTCAGCCTTCTACCAACAAACAGCTTCTGAATAATCCGCTGCTACCCTTGGATCTTTGCCCTCTCTACAAAGTGTGTTTATGAATTCTCGCCATTTTCTAACCCTGAGGCGCCTTAGCTAATGATAAGGTGAGCCTGCTTTGCACAACGGCGTGCATTTTCACATTTTTTGGCACAACTATTTTTCTATTTAGTTCTTAACAGCAATTATCACTTCTTTTTTTTTTTCACACTGCTAAGGGTCAGACCAGCAGTCCAGTACTGAGGGGATTAAATGTACCCTTTTTCTACTGTCACATACGTGGCCATCCTAACACCTGCGAAATGGACGTTTCACTCTATTGTTCCCTGACAGCGCTATTTCGCTCCTTTTACTTCAAGTGGGCTGGTGCTATGATGACGTTTTTATTGGGAACTACATCTTGAAATGGCTTGTGTTAGGTTCGATCTTTTTCTATGTGCATTTCCTTCCATTGGTTAGCATAACCCCTCAAAGTGCTGGTTTATGTTTTAAATATTTAATACAAAACGTTGATTGTCAAAATGTAAAATATTGTTCATATTGTAGTTGTTGCCTAATTAAAACGTATTTTTCTATTTATTTCGCTGATTTTCGGTGACTGAGAAAAATGCAATTCAAAGTGAAAGAAAACTCAAGTAAATACACGTAGGCCCTCATTACGACATTGGTGGCAAATTCCGCCTACCGCCACAGCGACGGCCGCCAACATACCGTCGCCATGGCTACTGACCATCCATGCCATTATGACCGTAGACGGAATACCGCCAGAAGGCTGGCGGAATTCCGCCGACGGTCTTGGTAATGTTCCATGATACGGCCTGGTCACGTTTTGCTGGCGGACGCTGCTGCTGGCAGCAGCACTGCGTTCCGTCTCCTGCCGGAGGACCCCCTGCAAGCAGGTAAGTCGGGTTCTCCGACAGGAGAGGGGGGGTGGGGTGGGTTGTGGGCGTGTGTGGGGGTGTGTGTGACTGGGTGTGAATGCGTGCATGCGTGTGTATCTGAGTGGGTGTGAGTGTACGTGCATGCTGTGTCGTGTGATTGCGTGTGTGCCTGGATGTATGTTGGTGAGTGTTGCTGTGTGTATGAATCTATGAATGCGTGGGTGAATGTGTGTATGCGTGTGTGTATGTATGTGCGTGTATGTGTGTAAATGTGCGAGTGGGGTCGAGAGAGGAAGGGGAGGGTGGGGAAGGACTCTGGGGAGGGTAAGGGGGGCGGGGGAGACCCCTATCAGTGCCAGGGAAGGAGTTCCCTGGCACTAATAGTGCCTACTGCCATGGTTTCAGTGGTGGTACAGAAACCACTGAAACCAAGGGGGTGGGGCAGGGTCATAATACCATGGGCAGCCTAGTGACGGCCGCCAGGCTGGAGACTTTAGTCTCCAGCCCGGTGTTCGTTACCGCCGTGGCGGTCGATGTGGAAACCACCAATGTCATAATAGTAGAGGTAGGTACTGCCAGCCTGTTGGCTGTAATACCTCCACTATTCCACCAACCGCCAGGGGTGTAATGAGGGCCGTAATGTTTGAAACTGCAGTGAGCTTTTATTTGCAGGTTGCATGTTCGAAACATAAAATGGCATAATGGGTATTTCTCTATGCTTCTTAAACATGCAAAGCAAGCTTCTAGTTGCTGTCTGTGGTCGGACATGATCAGATGAAAAAGGAATCTGGGGAACCTTTTGGGGTGAATAATGGAAAAAAACAAAGGGAAAATGCTGCAATAAATAGCTCTGGACGTTGGCTCTTACAATCATCTATCCCAGATCAGACTACAATCAGGGGATGCGCCGTCACTGATCCGCTATACTTCCACAGAAGTCCTGCAGTATTTCTGCCGAAAGCTCCCACTTGACATTGCAGACAAATGGAGGGCTTACATCAAGGGGGCTTGAATATAGTGTGTTGGATTTACTGACCCACCAGCCAGGGTTCTGCCCTTCAGCTGGACTGAGTTCTGTGTCTTGCTAACTTTACTGGATAAAGACACTCCTTGCGACCATTTCTGTCCGAAGAACATAAGGGTGAAGAACTGCTAAAAGCTGGCTTCCTCCTAACAGCGGTAACAACGGTGTAGTGAGGTTGCTTACATGTAATGCAATGCTGCCTACAGAAATGGGGAAACATATGAACGATTGCGAATGACTGGAAGTATCAGAATAGACCGGGTTCTCAAAGCGACCAATCTATGAATGGAAAAATGTAATTGATATTAAAACTTGCAAGCACCCGAACACACCGAGGGTCAAAGAGCAAAACTGTAACTGCCGAAGTTGCCCTATTTGAACACAATTACCCCTCGTATTCACACATCTCTTTGATTGGTTGGAATCCAGGAACATAACAATTACTTCTCCCTCATCACACGGAGCGCAAGATGGAAGGCTTAGGAAGATTAAACAAGCATTTGCAAAGCAACGGGTCTCGCATTTGCTCGAGTTAGAGTTATCAGCACTATAAACTCCTAACCGGACTTTTCTTGCCATAAACTGAAAATGAAAAGTAATACAATCTCCCAAAAAGAAGCCGATTTAAACCGCCACGTCATGAGCGTGAAGGTGACTAATCAGAACAAAAAGACCGGTCTGGTTTCGCCTTTGCAGAGTAATAAATAAAATAAAAAAGATTGCGCTGTGTAAAACCTTGAATTCGCGAAGGAGAGCTAGGATAAACAATAGAATTAAACTGGTAATCCTGAAAAGCGCTCAATTAGTGCCCAGCGAGATTGCGCTGCCTATGAAACAAAAGAGAAAAACTAGTTCAGAAACCATACAGAAAACATTGAGCCTCGTATGTTTTTCACTAGTTGGCCAGTGCTCTCGAGGAGGGCTAAACACCGGAAAAGGCATAACATATGCATGCCTTTCACTAATGAAATCAAGCGAATTTTAAAAGGCAAGCCCACAAACCAACGAAAGTTATGGGCGTGACATGGGCGTGGTTAAAAGCCCACAGAGAGACTACACAGGGACTGAGCGCTTGCACGCTCAACCCTAAAAGTGGAATCAAGACTCAGTACAGAGGCTGTTTTTTTGTTCAAAGAAGAGAAGGGAGTGTGTTGAGCATGTGCCCTTCACTTGGTCACTGTCACTTTCACAAGAGTGACCTGTTTGTCTCCAAAAGGTGCCTAAGCAACCATTTACTTTGGTGCAGGAAACAACTGTAGTTTCATGTTCTGGGGACTATCCAAACTTAGGAGGAGGAAGTTGGGATCACTCAGATTGGGGGAAACATTCCTCCTAGTTCTAGGCTTCTCAGCAGAGGTCAGTCCAAGGAGCGTTTCTGCACTGAGTCAGTAATTCAATACAGAGGGAGGAAACCTATGCCTGTCTTCTCTTCCATCTTCAAGACCATGAACATGTACAGATTCCAAGTCTCATTTTCCCCTTTTACAGATCTCCTTGAAGAAGGACCAAGCGGAGAAAGTGTCCTCAGGGCCATGCAGCCCTGTCCCTCAGTTCTCAAAGGATCACTATTCTCAGTCAACTTGATAGACGAGTCATGTGCCTATTATGTGGAGCTGATCAAGAGAAGGCCAGGCCCGTAGATGTCTCCCTCTCCTTCCCTCACCTCCATTTTCCCCCATTCTTAGAGTTGTTCATCAGGTATCTGACTGACTTAGGAGCACCTGGAATTAACATTCTCCTTCAGCCCAAAACAGATACGCCTGGTCCACCCCGGGGAAAGCCCATATAATAGTTATTTCTTGCTTGTCTGGCCATCAGACATCTGAAACATACTGTGGGGCGGAACGGAGAAGGACCATTGTCAGTTCTCCTCTGCCAATCAATCCAAGTAAAAACCGGATTCCCTGGTCTAATAACCTGAAGGGACAAGATCTAGGAGGACCTGGCTACCGCTTTCTGGAAATATAGGGCTTCAATCTTCCCATTTCCTAGGCTCAGACAAACCCTGAAAAACCTGTTTGGTCACTGCTTCCAACTGGGGTGGTTGTTTGCAAGATGGGATACGGACTCCCTGCAAAGGAGAACCTCAGTAGCCCAGCCACTCTAACTGCGGCCTTCCTGACCCCAGAACTAACTTCAAAACAAAGGAGGATTTTTGAGACCCTACACAAAACAGGTGTAAGTGCAGTAACTCTGAGATTAGTGATCTTACATGGGGGAGTTTAGCCATTTCCAATAGGGATGGTAAGATTCTAGAGTAGGGAAAAAAGACAGATGGAAATGGTCCACGGCCTGTAAGATGTTGATGCTCCCAATTAAATCCTTCACAATTGTGTTGTCACAAAAAAATTGGCAATAAGGATCTTACCTGCTTCACTCTCCCAGTTATTGAAGGTTACTGGATCTCCTCTCAGTGGATGCTACTGGATTTTCACCGGGTGTTGATGTTTTCACCATACCACTGTGACTCACATGGGTTGCCAGTGGATCTATGATGGTGGCAGCAAGCAAAGGGGTTTCGATCCAATTGTATTTGCGATGTGTGCCCAAAGTTTCAGCCTCATTCCTTCACTATCTTTCCTTCCACTTCCTGGCAAACCTCAACTGAAATGGCTGTAGTGGAGGGGGTGCTTTCTCATTTATATCTCGACCATAGAGGAAGAAGGCACAGAAAATGTTATTTCTTTATGGAAAAGGACATTTTATTGCACAGCCTAGGTCCAGAGGGGTTGCACATTTATGGCCAAATGGAAAAAAAAGGCTAGAGCTGAGAAGGATACTGACGTTTTTAAACATGCCTTGGAGGACGTAGACAATTATCATCAAGTGGCCGTATGTGTAGCTGTTGATAGATAGAGTTTTTTCAACAGAAAGTGGGCAATTCTGAGACAGTGGCAGATTACGTATCAGTTCTTAAGAAGTTGGTGGTTTCATGTAAACTTGTCCCTGTAAATGATGAGATAATTCGAGACCAGGTCAAAATGCGCACTAATGATGTTAATGAACAGGAAAGGTTATGGGTAAGTAAAGCCTCCTCACTCAAAGATACAGTAGCCATTATGAGGAAGGCTGAATTATCCAAGAGATGGGTTAAAGCAGCAGTGAATAATTCTTCTTTTGGCAAGAACTCTTCAACCATTTGTAAAGTTTCAGGAAGCTCCTATAGAGCTGGAAATAACTGGAAACTGACCTTTAAAGATAATTGTTGTGATTAAACAAAGTCAGAATGGGAAATTAGGAAGTGACAAACACCCTAAATGATATAGGTGTGGTTGCAAGAAACCCTTGGCAAGAGACAAAAACTGCCCTGCAATTAAGTTGAAATGCTCTTATTGAGTAGTGATAGGACACTTTGCCAAAATATGTAGGAAAAAATGAAAACCAAACTGTGAAGCATTTAACTGAAAACCTGACTCACAGCATTTTGATGATGAGGACTCAATAGGGGCTAAAGGTGTTCTGAGCAAGTACTGCCCCATACTAAATTTATATCAGCAGTCTAAAACAAACCTGCATGTTTGATGAGAACTGGTGGGATTGAAATACTAATATTAGCAGGTTCAGAGTCACCTTATTTTATTGTAGACAAGCTGTGTGGGATTAAATGTTTACAGGTTTTTTGTTGAATAACTTGATTCCACCAAATATTCATCCTATAGAATTTACGGGTGAGAAGATTCCCATGATAGGGTAAAGACCCTTAAGTTTTGAGTTTAAGCACATAACTGGTGGTCAGTTGTATGTGGCGGAAAAGGGAACCTCTCTCCTGGGTTGGATTGACCAAAGAGACTTAGGTATTATTCTGGATCCAAACAGTAAGGAACAAGTGTTGCTAGAAGAAACAAAACCATAAATAGATGAGAAGATGTGGTGTCTTTCCAAATATTTTCTCAAGTGCACCTGAAAATATAAGTGGATTTTTATACAAAATCATACCTGAAGGGGATTCCAAACCTGTTTGCCACAAAGTGAGGATTATACCATTAAGTGTTAGGGAAGAAGTAGTTAAAGAGTTGAAAAAACTGGAGCATGATGGAATCATAGAGTCTGTTAAGTGTACAGAATGGTTGTGTCTCTTGTTGCAAGGAAGGCAAAAGGGAAAATTATGTTGTGCATTGATGTAAGGGATATTCATGAGAACTTTACAGTGGATGAATTTCCACTTCCAAAAATTAATGAAATGCTGACAAAAGCAAAAGGGCATTAAATTGTTTTGACAATCGATCTGACTTTTGCATACCACCAGATATCACTTCATCCCTTTGTAGCAGGAATCTTACAGCCTTTATCATCCTTTTTGGATGTCATAGATTTATGAGCATGCTGTGTGGCTTAGCCTCACTCGCTGCCCTCTTCCATAGACTGATGCATATTGTATTCAAAGATCTTAAGGGGGTAACTCATTTCCAAGGTGATATATTAGTAATAGGGAGAGATAAACAAGGATATGATCGTAGGTTGGGAACAGTTTTGAAGATATTGGCAAACAAGGGGTTGACTGCTGAATTTATGAAATATAAGTCAGCAGTGAAATCTGTAGCGTATATGTAACATGAATTTAGTAAAGCTGGGATTTCTCCAAAGAAGGAGATTATTGACCCCACCACTGATGCTCCTGCACCCACTTAAAAAGACGAGGATCTGTCGGAGGTTTACTCCAAGTTTTTGAAGAATTTTACAGAGAATATTTATAAGTTAAGAGGGCTGTGTAGCGATTTTAGTTATAGCTCCATGTACGTTTTTGTCTGGTCCACTACTCCTTTAGTTTGACCATTTGTTCGTAGCGAGTCTTGGGTAGGATGTGTTTGCAGACCCTCCTCCTGGGCTGATGCTGCTTTGGTATCTAATTCTAAGGTAAGGAATCTGCGGCGAGTTGTCTTGACAAGTTACTTACCTTTGGTAACGCCTTATCTGGTAGCACATAGACTAGCCACAGATTCCTTACTGACCCACTCATCCTCCCCGCTCTGCTGTTTTCTCTTACTTCATCTTCGCTTTCTTGGCATTCTTTTGCCATGCTTTTCAATGGGTTGTTGTAAATTCATATTTACATCTACATTTCTTATCATACACTGCTCCATTGCCAGTTTCTAGACAGACTCTGCATTGTGCAGATTCTAATCAGAAGAAATAGACATCAGCGTGTCTGGGGAAGGGACTATATGGACTCTGACGGTGTCCTACCTGGAGGATACAGAATCACACAACACCCCCTACCGACGGGCAGAGGTACTGTTGAAAGGTTTTTCTGGATCCAGTCTGGAGCCTGGGAAGAATTCTAAGGTGAGGAATCTGCAGCTAGTTGTCTCTATCAGATGCAATAAAATAAGGTCTTGGAATCAAGGCGGAAGTAATTGTACTGACGCTATCAACCTTAATATCTGGTTATGGGAGGAGGAAGACAGGGATGGTTCTGTTCCTGTTGTAGGTAATGGTGAGGCTAAAGGTAATGGTGATGATGTACCTAGTTACAGTATGGGAAATATAGCCAATAAAAATTAATAAAGAATGGTCTCAAGAAGGGTTCCTGAGGGGAGAATCTATGAGTGGAACCTCAAATGTGTTTCCTAAATCAACCACCACCCATTTCGAAGAGTTACTGCTCTTCCTATGAATCTCAAGAACTGCATTGAGGGAGTGAAGGTGGTACATTCAATTGTACACAATCGATTGCATTCCAATGTAATATGTAGTGCAGCTATAATGTACAGTTACAAGGCCTCTTCCTTGCTTTCAGAGAGGGTGTGGGGGTCCGACTTTTTACCTCTCCCAGGAATGACACTGAGCTAGAACCTGCCATTCAGACTGAGGGGCTACAAGAGTGTCTCACAGCTACACATTTGGGTTGCCCCACCATTGTACACACTGACTGAGCTGTAGGTACAGTCCAGCAACTGCTGAAAGTATGCCCCATATTCAGCGCTTGCCATCCTCCTCAAGCACCCACGTCCACACCTCAAACCCTTCCACAGCCTTTCAACCAAGGTGGCGATACCAGAGTAGTCAGGAGAGCCTTCCAGGACCCAAAACTTGAAGCTGCAATTGCTAGGTGGCCTGAGAACCCCGATAATCCTGAGAATGAAACCATAAAGGGTCAAACTGAGCTGGCTCTTGTAAACAAGCAGAAACCAACTGGGTTGATGGAGAAGTGGCTCTTAAGGACAGACTCCCACCTGAAAGCTATTTATGAGCTTTTGTGATTATCTACCGTAAGCGGTTTCAGCAAGATGGACGAATGCTAGCCTATCTACAAAGCAGAAACTTCATAGCATAACACAGGGCCAATCTGCTTTATAAGAACGAACCCTCAAATTTATTATTTAATGTTTCCTATTATATGGTCTTGAAGATAAATTCTTTTTTCCAAGTATTGCCTCAAATTGGACTCTGCTCCTTCTTATAAAAGTGATAATAACCCTCCCAATAACATCAATAAGATGGTCAAAAATGCACAATTTAAACTTAAAACTACCATAAGGATTAAAACTCTACATCCCCAGCGTTGGCCCCCTAGCATTCTATCCTATAATCCTTAGCCCTTTCTAGACCAGACCTTGGTAATTTCTTGTTTTTGGTAATATCTAAAAATCGGCTTGCTTATTTGAAAGCTGTGAAACAACTCTACTGGTCTGTAGAAGCAAATGTTTCTAACATATCTCTCCTATTTTCATCTCACTCAATAGGCTCCCTTTGGAAGCGAGGTGTTCAGAACAGCTTGCTTTGGGCACAAAATGCTACACTTTAAATGTCTTGACTACTTAGCAGAGAAGCTGAAAATCTCAGTGGGTACCCGATGCCTTCGCAGCACAGACGCTCTGAAATAAAAAAAACTGTTGTGCATCATGCTTCATTGCTTTCAGGGTGTGCACTAAAAATTGGAAATCTATTCTATTTTCTATACACCAACCCCTCACCTGAAATCGTCAAGAGATAATTAAAAAACCTCCTATACCGATGGCATTGCCAGTCATCTTTTCCTTTAATGTTCCATCACCATCCTCGTGACATCACTTGCTCAAACCTGGCACCCATGTCTCTCGTTTGATCACCTTATAGTATCTCCTTCTCTCCCTTCACCCTCTGGTAAGTTTGCAATAGTGCATTTCAACCCATCATGAGAAATTCTGCGCACGTCCAATTAGCATTCGAAAAATCTGCTTTTCCCCCACTCCATCTCCCCAAAATCTCTGTACCTTCAGCAGTGCTGTTTGCAGAGGGAATACCAAGTTACTGGTCAGGAAACCAGGAGTTGAACTCTGCAGTTCACCCTAGCCAGCCACCCCGTAGAGCTCTGTGGACAGTTACCCTGAGATGGCAACTGGGTAGCCTCTGGGGAAGAGACCACCAGGTAAAAAAGGGATCTTTATAAGAGTAAAATAAAGAAATTCGAGGATGTGAGTCAGCGATCTACAATGTACATAGCTCTGGACCTTTAATCAATGCCACAGGAGTTTGAGGGGGGTTAAAATGCATGCAACATCAGAAAATCACCTGTTGTGCAGACAGTCCATTCCAACATGAAGAAAAGGTGGTGGAAGGCTCTGACACAGCTTGTAAACAAGGCCTTCTTTAAATGTACATTTAGTTGCAATTGTTTAACCAAACAATATCCCTTTCTGAATAATAAACATATTCCTTAACGGAAGAGCAAAGGTTCTCTAGTCCCACCTAGAACAAAATTCCACAAAACAGCGAACGAGAAATCCTACACTGCTATAGAACATGCCCCACAACCAAGAAAAGGAAGGCACCATGCCTGTGCAAATTACTTACTAAGGCAGCTGTGGCCATAATGCACCATAAGATCCGCCCCGAGGGCCCGAGCTGTGAAGTCATCCACGCAGCAAGCCCCATAGGTCACATCCCCCATCACCACTGCCTCAGCCTCAGTGAACCTGGAAAGAAAGAGGAGGAAAGTGAGGGCTTTAGTAAAAAAAAAAAAATTGGAAATCACTGATGCTACATTTGAAACCACATCATAGTTCAATTGTTTTCTACATTAACTTATACACTAAAAATGTACCTATGTTGCTGGCCCATAAAGTCTTAATTACAATTAGTGATGTCGCCTCTATAGTCCCTATATAGGCCACGCACATATATCTGCTACAAGTAATAATTTCAAGCCCCAATCTCGTGCCCTGTCAAAGTACATTTCACTGCAATTCTCGGGCAGGAGATCCATATAGAGACTACATCCTGCCACGAGAAGGAAGGTTGGACAGCAGGTCCTTTTTAGTTCGGCAGATGGGGCTGGTCTGATAAATGAGTCCACTGGAGAGGCTACAGCAGACAGTAAGAAGGGCTGCTAAATCCTAATCTCATTTTCAGAAGAAACAAAAGCAACATTACTTTCAAAGCTGTCTGAGGAAGAATTCTGGAGGTGGAGCCACAAGAACATTAAAAAAAAAAATCTCAGTGGAAGACCGTCTTTAGAAATGGAGCAACAGGAGTACCATGACAACAGATGCATGAGGCACAGGGCCTGGACCGATAGGGCCAGGAAAGGCCATAGGAAGTTGGTAATGGGAACTACAAAAACAGAACTCAACATATCGAAAGCATTCAAGGCCAGAAGCAGTAGAAACTAAACTTGGCATAGTCAAGAATACCATGCCAGCAGCAATGCAGACTGGACCATAAGCACCAAGAGAATTGGACCAAGATCTATGCAAACCAAAATCCACCCAGTCAGACTGGGCCAGGAAGATTGAGTCAAAAGCAGAGCAAACTAGACTTGACATAGTCAAGAAGATCAGACTTGGAGCAGGGCAAACTGGACCCACCATAGTTAAGAAGATCAGACTGCCAGTAGTGTGCTCCGACTTGGCCTAGTCAAGAGGATTGGACTGGGAGCAGAGCAAACTGGACTCAATGTAGTCAAGAAGATCAGACTTGGAGAACAGCTAACTGGACTCTGCAATGTCAAGAGGATCGATCAAGACTCAGCAATGCCTTGAGCGTTTTCCACACCATTGTTGTTGCCCTCTTCACTAATTTGGCTAATTAAGAGGTTTCTCAAACCAGTGGGTGAGGGGCACTCATTTCTGCTAATTTCTTTGTTTCAATTAGATGCTTTGTCAAAAATGTCTTGGCCAACACACGTTTCAAAAGTTAATCACTTCTGCAGTGCAATTACATTTTCATTCATCTTGCACTGTTTTGGTTATCATTATTCTCTCATGATGTCATCAAATTGAATTTTGCTTAGTGTTCCCTCTTGTTTCTAGCAATTCCACTCTGCCTGTCCTAACAAGGAATGACAAAAAATACAATGGGCAAGTATTTTTTTTTTTTTTACAAAACTTGTAAATAAAACAAAGACATTTTTGCCCATGTTTGAGAAACTGTTTATTAGCTTATATCAGTTGGGGCAGACTGGTATATATATATTTGAGGGAGCATTGTGCCATTCTATAAAAGGCAATTGCCCAGCTTGGTTGGTGGATAAATAAGACTCAGAACTTATTGTCCATTCTGATGTTTCGGATGTGGGAAAAGCCCAGGAAGCATTCTTCAAGCGTTGATAAGTTGGTTCTGCATAGCGCTTCAGAGAGATGATCCATGACCTTTCAGAAACATACTGCATTGGGAGACTTACAGACCATGTGGAAAACCTCCGCTTCCCTGCATGAGCACCTGGGAACCTTCTATATTCAACTGGTATATCATGTTAATCCTTTCCTTTTGAGAGTCAGATAAGTTCTGTTAAGATAAAAATCCTTGAGTGTGGTGTCCGGCTCCTTGTTTCCGGTCCATCGAATGTTGATCTGTGACCTTAAAGCCAGAAATCGACCCCCCCACTTTGTGCCCGATGCACGTTAAAGTGAGCAGTCTTATGAGAGATGCATTTATCGGTTTACGCTGTGTGGGAGTCAATGCACTTGACAACACAGCTTAGTAATGAAAGTACATTACTGTGTTCATGAGCATCAGTGTGGGTGGCGGGTTTAAGTGGAGCTCCTGAACAGAACAATGCGATTAAACTTTTAAGTACATCTTAAAATAATTAACAATCTATTACAAATAACACAGAGCGTTAAGCAAAAGTAATACGCTTATCTTTCAATGTATATCATGAGAGCTATAGATAAAAGTTGTGCATGCATTAGGTTGCTTTGAACAGAAGTGGTCCAACACCATTCTGCCTCACTGCTATAATTAGGAGTAAGCACATGAAGAGATCCTGCAAGGGTGGGAGGAGCAGGATATGCATTTATCTCGGTGATTTTCTATATTGCGAACATGGTACAAGGGCATCAGAGTGCTTTACAAAACCATTCTGATCATCCATTTGCAATAAAAAAATAAAGAGATAAAAATCAAACAAGATAATTCCCAAATGGATCGAACATCATAGACTTAGCCATTGTGTCTTTCAAAAAGAAGGAAGGATCTAGAGTTCTGGAGGGTTGGAGGAAGGGAGTTGCAGATTCATGCGCTGTCAGAGAACGAAAGGTTCATGCAGTGTTCTTGTTTGACAGGTGGAAGGCTCTGGGAGGAAGGATTCTACATTTCTCAAACCCCGTTGTGTGCATGAGATTTTCAATTTTCCGTTTCAGCAAGTGGGCCAAGTTAGGCCTTTGTGTGTGATGCAGACAGTTTTAAATTGAACTCTAACCTCAACTGGAAGCCATTGGAGGGTTAGCAGGAGTGTGTGGAGGTTTTATGGCAAGACAGGAGGCTAACATTTATTCACCACTCTTGGCAACACTGATAAAGAACAATGAAATGTAGAATCCTGCATTAACACATAAAAGAAGTAGAACACCACAGTCCCATACAAGCCCTCTGTCCTCCAGCATCCTCCGGTTCTATTGGCTGCTCTGTAGAAGATAAATTGAACTACATTTGCTCTGCTTATATTTTAGAATCGTAGAATTTTAGATTTTAAAAAGCGAGTGATTATATTAGTTTCCCAATTTGTGGAACTTAGGTTAGGTAAACAGGTTTATGTATCCTGCTGGGACTGGAATACTGTTTGAGATTATACAGTATTTAAATAAAAGGATTAAGAACAGATTTTTTGGCAATAGGCGAATAAGCAGCTGTTTTTATTTTCTAAATAGGGTCAAATTAACTTCTTCTTATTTGACTTTAATCATGTGACCACTGCTCGCATGTGGTTCTGAGGGCATTCTTGAACAGACAGAACACAAGTTGCAATTTGAAGGCGAGAACTCCATCTTGGTTGCTGGCATTGCATTAGCAAGTAAAGCTCAGAGACACCTTTGTTTTGACAATTGGAGGGGCACAGCTGTTCACGTACTGTAATTCCTGCCAGTTGACAGTTTTCTCAATTATATAGTGCGCATCAAAAGGAAATAGTGGTATTTTGAAATTAAGATAAAGATACGGAATGGTTACAGTAAATATGGATTTTGTTCTTTGAGGGAAGTGGAAAAGAAATTTGAAATTTAAAGCTGAAAGTTATTTTTGATTTTGGTGTGTGTGTCAATATTGCTGTCATTTTAATCCTTTTGGTTCACCAGGGAATTATATAATATTTGCAAAATGTGTGAAAGTGACATGTAATATCATATAGCGTGATATTCAAAAAGAAATAATTTAAAGGCTTATCACTGAGAAAATATGTTATTCTGTGCATAATGCAGTAAAGAGCATTTTGGAAAACAAAAGGAGATCGGTGAAGGTGATGAGGTATTTTGGTACCTGTCAGAGGATGATGATAGGTTTTATAAGGATCCCGGAATGAAGTGTTCTATAAAAAAAGAATACTTGAATATTCCTGAAGTTTCAGGGTTCAATCAATATGGAGTCCTTGGTGGCTCACAGAGAACAGGTGTCCAGTGCAATACACAAAGAGGGCAGGATATTCCTGTGTGGGTGGGGAATATCAACAGCCATTATTGCAGGGTGATTTGAATATGGATGCTAATGAGGATAAATGTGTTGGATTTGAATTCAAAGGATTATTCCAGTAACACATTTGGAGGGAGTGATGTTCAGAAACCACATGCACCTATAGAGAACAAAGATCCTGTGTCAGAACCTGTTTGATCTAAGAGATATAATGTATACCAGTAGCTAATAAGGATGGCCACTGGACCACATATCTGAAAATGTATATACATGTTCCTAATTTTAAAGACCCATGGAAAAGAACGAGGGGAGTGTAAATGAAGGTGAAGTGTTCGCATCTACTCACATGAAAGAAAATCTAGGACACCTAATTAGCACCTAGAGTTGATTATATATTTACTTAAACTTGTTAGGGACCCGATGAAAGGTTTGAAATGTGCCCTCAAGGAATGTGAGCATAAACATTTGGATACTTTGGGTCAACTCACCCATAGTTTTAATTTGGTCGAGGAGGCATACATCAAGGACGAGAAAGTGGATTTGATATTACTAAGAAAGGGGCAACATCTTTCTGGAGTAGTGTGAGTGCAAGCCTGATTACTGACAGGCGAAAGACAATATTACTATGGATTAGCCCAAAGTTAGGTGATCTGGACAGGAAAGAATCTAGCTAAGAGGTGAAAGGACTCTTGTTTTACAAAGGAATGGTGAAGTCCCTAAGAAAATACGTGGCAACTTTTATCACTTTAGACAAAGAACTGACATCTATGAGAAAGGTGTTTGGCAGAAATAAGGACAGGGCAATCTTTCGGCTGAGGGCCCTAGGCCCTCCTCCCACCCCAGCCAACCACGCACGAAATCTCGGCTTCATCCTCGACTCCGCCCTCACCATGTCCAAACAGGTCAACGCAGTATCTTCAAGTGGATTCCAACAGGAACCAGAAAGACGGTAACCCAAGCCCTCGTCAGTAGCAGACTCGACTACGGCAACGCACTCTACACAGGCATCCCAACAAAAGACATCAAACGACTCCAACGCATCCAAAACGCATCCGCCCGCCTGATCCTCGACATACCCCGCCGATGTCACATCTCCCCTCACCTGAGGGACCTCCACTGGCTCCCCGTGGACAAGAGGATCACCTTTAAACTCCTCACCCACGCACACAAGGCTCTACACGATACCGGACCCACCTACCTGAACACCAGACTCAACTTCTACGTTCCCTCACGTCAACTACGCTCTGCCAACCTTGCCCTCGCCATCGTCCCCCGAATCCAGCGCAAGACCTCTGGCGGCAGATCCTTCTCCTACCTCGCCGCCAAGACCTGGAACGTACTCCCTACCTCACTACGCCAGACCCAGGACCTCTCCACCTTCAGGAGACTCCTCAAGACATGGCTCTTCGAACGATAGCAGCACCACCCCCCTTACCCCTAGCGCCTCGAAACCCCAACGGGTACATAGCGCGCTTTATAAATTATTGATTGATTGATCTGGCGTCTGTTGCCCTACAGAGCCTGCAGCTTGTACGAAAAAAAATCCGGTTTGTCAAAGGTCCTTGCTATAGAGAAAAGTTGATTCTGTAGTAAGACGAAGTTGATTCTCTTGGAAGATGCAAGAGAGGAGTTGAAAAGGTGTTTGGAAAACTCAGAGGCATCAAATTGGTGTACGAATTTTTGAATAGTCCTAGATTTGTATTGCAAGTGGATGAAAACTATTTAGGATGTGTCATAATGTTACTAGATCAGGAGACAGGTGGGAAAGGGAAGATAGAAAAGAAGAACAAGCATACTTATTTCTTGAAAATGACAGCAGGGTACTTTGTAAATTTTAGGTTGAAAAGGCAAGTTCAAGGTTGGATGGTGTTACTGAAAATGTACAACATGACTCTGGCGACATGTAATCATATTAGGGGAAGCAGGTTTTGAAAACTATCAGAGATTGCAAAAGATGTGGAAGATCTGTCTGCAACACAAGATAAGCTTGAGGTTGTAGTACTTGAATGAAAGGGGAATGGAGTGGCGGACTAGAATTCATGTCATCTGACAAACTTGAGGGATTGGGGGTTAAAAAGGGAGATATTTCGGAAAATTCAGATGATTTGGGGTCCATTGAAGGTGGATTTATTTGAGTCCCAGGAACCCGCAAGAGATACACAGGTGCCTGGAATGTATGGGTATGTTGGTGCTTCACAAAAGACATAAATCCCTTGAAAAAAAGAAAAGATAATGGTTGAAAATGTTATTGCTGAGTTGAGTTACAGGTTTGAGTTATAGGACAGTAAACTGCTGTAGGTCACCCATTCTCTGTTGGACTGTGTTTCAGTAGGTAGCAGTCCCTTGATCTGCTGGTGACGAAAGGAATTTGTCTAAGGAGGCTGCTTGGGTCTAGATATGAACGTTTATGGAAAGTTAGCTTAGTCTTTTAGTTATTTGGAGGTTGTCCTGAGAATAGATTCATAGCTCTCAGAGAGTTAACATGGAAGCTGACTACCTTACTTTGTATGATCCCACTAGGAAGATAGAGTTGAGCATTAGATTTTTCTAACCCAATTGTGTTTTTCCACATTTGCAAAAAGTCAAAGGCTCTATCGGGATCAGCTTTTACCTAAAATTTGACGATCATCAGGAATTGTGTGTAGTGTGATGTATTAAAGAATATGAGATCATGGTTCTGAAGAACGGAGGAGCAGGAGTAGATTAATTGTAACCTCAAGTGTGAAGCTGTTTAGTATTGTTTCTTAGGCAACTACTGCAAGATGGATTAAGGCTGTAATGAGAGAGGCGGGTGTGAGTTTGGCTGTGTTTAACGCACGTTCTGTGACAAGTGCTAAGGCTATTAAGGCTTATTGTGCAGAACTCAGAGAGGGATAAATTATTTTGACATCTGACTGGTCAAATGCCGGGGTTTTAGGAAAGTTTTATTTTAAGCCTTTGGAGCATATATCAGGCTTCTGCTGATTTTCAAACCAGAGTGAGAAGAAAAACACAATTTCATTAAAATACATGGCACTAGCATTATACCTCCCACCTTCCCTATTATGAGTTTGGGTAGGATTATTTTTGTTTATTTATGCATAAATCTATGTATCGTAAAACATCATTTGTTGAGAGAGCGTGACTAAGCAGGAATTGTCAATAGATTTCAAGCACTGTACACATTTCTAGGAAAAATGTGGATATTTTTTGACAAAATATATAGAACTCATGCATTAAATGTTTTTACGAAGAATCAATAAATAATTCTTCAGATTTCTCAGTTTGCCACAAGCAGGATGAAGGTTTAACATTTTTTTTTCTATTAGCAGCACCCCAAAAAGGAGGAAGATGGATTTTGTGTATTCATTCAAAGATCTCCATCTACATTCCATTGTTCTTTCAAGTGCTGCAGAGTGGTGAATAAAAAAGGTAACCTGTAATGCTGGGCTCTTTTTCTTTAATAACATCACGATTTTCTTTTCACTGTGACTTTGAGAATCGGCAGTTCTTCTGCATATAGAACTGCCATGGGAACAGCTAAATGTGCTTAAAGGCTGCTAGAGAGCAGCGAGTTTGCTTTGTCTAGTCTGGAGAGAACCAAGGCCTGAACAATTGATTTTAGGTCCTGTTCTGGAATAAGCTGCCTGATCCCCAGAGAAGCCTTAGTTGGAACCGAGCACTCTTGGCCAAGGCAGAGATTTGTTTCTGAATATTTAAACAACTGTTGAAGATAAAGCCAAGCAAAATGGAATTCTCAACAAGGGTGCCTTTGCACGCCACAGGAGAGAGGGATTTCATCTATTGCTGTACAGGTATTTTGAATTTCTTAGAACAGATTAGAAGGAAAACTGTTTTCACAGGGTTAAGTTTTAAGGTTGTGTGTTAGCATCCACGTTTCAATTTTTGCCTAAGTGTTAGCGAGAAGGAGGCTGTTTTCCGGGGATAAGAACTTCAGATAGATCTGGGAATCATCTGAATATAGGTGGAAAAGAAGTCCAGACCTCCTAAGAATCTCACATGATACTCCAAGAAAGAAGTTAAGGAGGGCTGGTTAGAGGGTCAGGCTTTGAGAAACTCCTTGTTGTAAGCTGTCTTGATTGTAGCTGGAAATCCTAATATTCACTACTCTTCATCGGCTAGAAGGTAAGCCGGTCTATAACTACACTGTAGTTCCAGTCTACAGTCCTGACTCTGAAAATGTGATAAAAAGTGACCAGGATCCTTCCACTTAGCAATTCTGCTGTATTGTCTGAGATAGGAGGCAGAGAAAAGTCAACGGCCTTCAATTTTTTGTCGAAGAACTCCACAAAGTCACTGTACATGGTCTAAAGAATCTTGGGTGTAGTCTTAGATGAATGGCTGTTTGGCTGCTTAATCACTTTGAAGTGAAATGTAGGTCTGTTCTTTAAGTAATCTGACGTGAACTGACTTGAATCTGAAGCTGTGGACTTTGTAGCATCTTCTTGTGGCTCTCAGCCTGGCCAGACTTGCTGAAGAGGCATTCTTGCTCAAGCTTTCTGAGGAACATCCCCTGCTCATAAAGGTCTTTTGAAAATCATTGCAGAGGTGGCTTGGGTCTGCAAAACGTGCTCTCTAGAGGTGTAAATTCTTCCATCAGAGTTTCCACGCAGTTGCTAAATTTGCCTGTAGTGGCGTTGATGCTGGAAATGGGGCGGGGAGGGTCTATGGAGGCAAGATTAGAGTGGGCATTTTTCGCAAGGGCATTTATAATGAGGTTTGCGTGCCCCTGTAGGAATGTGCTGGGTGTTGGTAAGGAGTATGTGCTGTTTATTGCATGTTATATGCTCTATACTTACTTGTGTATTTCATTAACATTCCACTTATTTCCGGTTCATGCTATGAGTCACGCTGGCCGGTTAGCATGACATGACACTTAAACTTACTTGAATAAAGACCTTTCAGCATTTGACTGTTTTTTTTCAGTCCCTGGCCTAAATGTAATCCTTCTTTGGTTAACCAGAGGTTTTAAAGCAGGTACAGGTCACACTAAGAGGTCTAGAAGGTGACTGAACCAGTCTACCTGGATGTGATCTTTGGCTGTCAAGAGAATAAATTTGGATATGACCAGATCTAGAGGGGAGCCTTTACAGTGTGTGGCAATGTTGCAGGAGATCATTGCAGCAGAGAAAGGAAGAGAAGGTGTTCACTCATTTGTTGACCTTGATGACCAAGTACGGATTGAAGTTCCCTAGGAAGATGATACTGTCAGAACTGATTAACCGGGTTGTGATGAACTCCATTAATCCTTCGATTAATGTGCTAATTTCACCCATGGGGGCCAGGATACCCTCTTGGGTGATAGTGCAATCTACAATTCTGCATAATATAACATATTATGACATACCATATATAACAATTACTCTGAGAGTGGGAGCAGCGAGGGAGGAGACTTAGAGTGACAAACACTGGAAGGAGTGATACTGAGTTGAGGGATAAAGTCTGCATTTTAGCGTGCCTTTTTGAATGATTGCTAATTTCTCCTCCCACCAAAGCCACGTCTCTCTGTTCTCAGTCGCAGAAGAGGCTGGAGTAGAGAGGCGGCAGAGGAAGGTCCAGTATATTATTTGTGGACATCAGGTTTCTGTGAGAAACATGATGTCCTGGTTGAAGCTTCTGATCGTATCTGAGATTGCATGCCAGTCTTTAGCTCCTAGCAAAGGTTAAAAAGCATGCTTGAAAGAGATGATTTGGAATTGTGGGTATATGTTTTCATGGAGAGCAATGGGCACTTGCATAAGGTTTGCATGATTTTTCTTTGTTGTGGGAAGTAGTCCAGGGGGTCTGTATTTAAGATGATGGTGGAGGTGCGTAGCCTGCCTTGATCGTTGCTGTGTGGCTGCCTATGGGTTGATTTGGACTTTCCATAGCTTTTAATGGGAGTACTGAGGCCACTGTCACGAGGGAGGAATATGGTTGGTTAGATCTAGAGGCCCATTTGTCTCTAGGAATACTGAATCACCAGGGATTATAGAAGAAGGTTGTCGATCCTGTTGTAAGCAACATTTGTGGTTTGAAAGTGAAATGAGAAAATGATTGTATTAAACAGTGCTTTTCAATGTCAGATGAGATAATGAGAAGAGAAGGTTTGAGATAGAGGGCATTTGTGATTTATGGGTAGGAGGAAGCTTGCGCTGTACTTCCGTGTCAGGTCTGGTGTGAAGCTTGCGGTTCAGAAGGGCTGTTGGTTGGGAAAGGAAGTCGTGTAAAAGGTAAGAGCCCATGTTAAGGGTGGGGGGAATATGGGGAAGGTGGAGTGTTTTGGAAGTGGGCAGTTGCTGCAGGATGGTGACTAGGTGGATGAGAGTAAGAGGAGGGAGAGTAGATTGAAGGAGTGCTGCCACAGGGAGACTGGCTAGCTGATGCTAGATCACTGGGGAGAACTGTCAGACTGAGGCTGGTAGAGATTTGGAGCGGGTGTGGCCAGGAGGGGAGGATTAGGAGATTCCATCAGGTGGCACATAGAATGGGAGGAAGGTTGGGGGGGGGGGTGCTGTAAAACATCGGCGGAAATGGGAGCATGGGGTAAAGGGGAGGTGTGGGTGACAAGTTGTTGGGGTACTCCTCAAATGTTTAGGGCCTTCTGAGAAGGGAGGGGATGCAATGATTGAAGTATATGAGCACTGAAGGAAGGGGGCTGGTGTTAATGAAGGGGTGGGCGGAAAGTGAGGAAGTCAGAGGAAGTGATTTGGCACATGGCCTGGCAGGAAGAGAGATAGCAGAGATTGTGAGCCCGATTCAGGGGGTTGTGAATCACAAGAGAAAGGACTATGAGTAGAAAAATATCGGTTAACCATGGCCAGGTGGTGCCACTTTCACGGAACATGATTTTACCATTATTGAAGAAGGGAATCAACATGGAGGAGGGTACACGATTAAGGTTAGGGCTGAAGCTAATATCTGTAGTAGAGGAGACATACTGACTTTTCTGTCGCGAGCTGAACTATAGGTTGGTGTTGTGCATAAAGAGAAGAGGTCATTTTAAAGGAATTCCTTCCACTTTCCCTGGTATTGGCATATGGAGAGAGCGTCAGGCAAATGCTTGTATTTAAAGTTTTTCTTCAAATGTTCTGAAAGATTTTCTCACATGTGGTGATCTGATTTGGAAAAGGGTTTCAAGAGAGAGAGCTGAGATCAAAATGGGTTACATCTGTGGTTTAGGGGTAGGGATCTTGGTTTTGAATGCTTATTCACAGAGCCTATTCAGAGAGCCTATTCAGATAGTTTATTCAGATAGCTTTGGGTTACTTAGAAACGGGAATTCCAGTAAACAGAAAGAATATTAGTGAGGGTATGTTAGAAGTAGGAGAAGAGAGACACCTTCTGGGATGAAGATTCTTAGAATAGAGATAGTGTCATGGGTTAAAAGTCAGGTAACTGCTGCACAATTTCCAGTGATGCACACAGGTGCAGCGTAGTGAGATCTTCAACGATCTGAACAGCAAGTGTTGAAGACAGAGATAATCTTTGATGCCATGGTCAGGCATCTGCCGTCAGTTGCCAGGCTGTGAACATAGGAGCAGAGGTTTCGGTCACTCAGCAAAATTGCCAGGAGTTATATGCAGATGCAAAGGAATGAGTCCTTCTTTGTTGGACTTCAGATGAGGACGTCTTTAGTCGAGGTTGACCAAGAGTTGAGGAAGGGAGAGATTGCTTAACAGGAAAGAGATGAAATAGGATAGAGCAGGCATTGCGCACCTGCCGCTCAGAGACCACAAGTGCTTAAGCCTCCACTCAGCCCTCGGCTAGGTCTGGCGTGGCTGTGTACCTGCAGCTCAATCGCTACAAGTGCCCAGGCTTCCACTCAGCCCTCAGCTTGGTTTAGCGTAGCTGCGTACCTGCAGCTCAGTGACCACAAGTGCTGAAGTTTCCACTCAGCTGGGTTCGGCGTGGAGGTGTACCTGCAGCTCAACGGCTACAAGTGCCCAGGCTTCCACTCAACCTTCAGCTAGGTTTGGCATGGCTGTGTACTTGCAGCTCAACGATCACAAGTACCCAAGTTTCCACTCAGCTAGGTTTGGCGTGGCTGCATAGCTGCACCTCAATGGCTACAAATGCCCAGGCTGCCATTCAGCCTTTGGCTAGGTTTGGCGTGGCTGTGTACTACAGCTCAACGATGACAAGTGCCCAAGTTTCCAATCAGCAAGGTTCAGCGTGGCTGCGTAACTGCAGCTCACTGACCACAAGTGTCCAAGTTTCCACTCAGCTAGGTTTGGCGTGGCTGCGTACCTGCAGCTCAAGGGCTACAAATGTCCAGGCTGACACTCAGCCCTCAGCTAGGTCTGGCGTGGCTGTGTACCTGCAGCTCAAACACTACAAGTGCCTAGGCTTCCACTCAGCGTGGCTCTGCAGGACCACACCACGTCAGCTGAAAGGCAGCACTCACCAGAGCATGCAAAACCCTGGAATTGGGACTCCTGGAGGCTCCACAATGTCAGAAGAGCTCAAGAGGAGACAGGGCCACTCATTGAGGCGTCAGGCACCGACCAGCAACATCATCATTCAGGGAAGGCACGTGCCCTGGAGTAAATCTCCGATGCCCTCCGGTGGGGAGCCTTGACCGCATGAGGGAGCCCACTCCATAAAGCATCCCATCCTGCAGCGGAGTCACAAATGGAGAACCCCTCCCCCAGCAGCGAGATGAGGGATCCAGGAGAAGGCCACAACGCTGATGAGCCCACCACCTCAGTGCTGGACGGGAAGAGTCGCCTCGCTGCTGACCCAGTCACTGCACCTTGCTTTTGCAGCAACCCTGTGAGGGAGGACACGTGTATATGGCAGGTCTGATGCTACGGGGGCTGAAGGCTGGTGGAGAGGGAGGGGGTGGGTGGCGTTCTAGAGCAAGAGATTTTTGCAGATTTTGATTCCGGCCGCAAGCGCCTCAGGGAGAAGCATCCATCTCAGCAGCTATTTCCAGTGGCATCAAAGCAGTAGGTCAGCGGCCATTTTCCATCGTTGGTGAAACTGAACAATATTTCGGAATTGCTGACATAATTTGGGAAACACGTACACAAAAAAGTGTGAGGAAGTTTGGCAACAGGGGCATTGTTCGGTTCACCTCAGGGGTGCCACCTACCAGCCCCTCGAGGCAAAGCTATTGTTTTTGATTTGGCCAAAGGGCTCTTCACACCTGAGCAAAAATTGTTACGTTGTTGTTATACTAATGGAGCAAAACCTTCCACCTCCATAGCAAAATGTTAAAAAAGAGTTCCCTCTGTTAGCCTTTTTAGCAAGTGAAAAAGTAAAACAACAAATAAATCCCTACGCCGCAGAGCGGCAGCTTCTCACGCCAGTGAAAACTACAGCCTCTGCCACCAAAAAGCACCAGGGCTGCCCGATTGTAGCACTCACCCCTCCCCGTGGCTACCCAAGCAGAGGCGATGCCAATGCAGGGTGATGCCTTCCCGCTTGCCCCTCCATGCCCAATGGAACTCCCGCTTGCTGCTCCCTGTCAGGGGCACTCCCTCCTAGCTTGCCCCCCACGCCCAAGCCGCCTGCTCCCCCCTCCTACATTCCCCCTGAAGCACTCTCTCTTGTTGATTTGCCCGGAGGCAGTGCCACTTGCATTCACTCTGCCAGTTGAACAGGGATGTCCTCGGCAGCAGAGCATCCTAATTAACCTTGAGAAGTTGTTTGAGAGGCATCTTGGTTCCTGGTCGTAAGTTGTTTGTGTACTATTTAGACCCAATCATGAAGCGGCCGCAAATACTATCTGGGATGAAAAATTGCCTTTGTGCCTAAAACAGGATTACATGTCTGGTGTAAATCACATAAGCAAATCTTGTGCATGACCACATTGTCAAGTTACTCCCTTTCCCCATTTGAGTTTTCAGAGATGGTTAAGGCATATAGCACCTTTCTCCAGGTGTTCTGGACCTGAGATGGCTAGAGCAGAAATAATTACTGCCGGTGATTTCTAGATCCATCATGAGTCATATCTAACTATAAAAGAATGGGTCTTTTTTAGGTTAAGGTATAGAGTCAAACAAAAACAGATAATCTCTGCACTTTCTAAGACTGAAATGTGAATCGGCATCGTCAGCTCTAAGCACTACAATAAGCTAATAGCTCGCCTCTAGGGCCACTGGTATACACAGCAGTTTAATCGGGGCTAAAGGTTCGAACTTAGTTCTACTTCCTATAACAGGCTAACTTTGTCAACTTCAGCAGTTAGAATACAGATTCCAGACAAAGATATAACCTTTGAACTAATTTTGTCTTAACCCTAGGTAGAAAAGTGGAAACATTCAGAGCCATAAACTTGAATCTAAATACAATTAAAAAAATATAGTAAAACGCAAAACCCACCACCCACCCAGGATCTCGGGCCTTACCGAAGGTAAAAAGGGTACTAAGGTGCCCTGAGCTATTCCACTGCAAAGCCTCCATGACCAGGTTTAAATTAAAAAAATACAGTAAAACGCAAAACCCACCACCCAACCTTGATCTCGGGCCTTACCGAAGGTAAAGAGGGTACTAAGGTGCCCTGAGCTATTCCACTGCAAAGCCTCGATGACCAGGTAACGAGGTTTGCGAGAGTCTGGTATTTGCTATGGGACACAGCTGAGGTAAAGAAGAAAAAACAGCTGGAGCATGCTCCCAAGGTCTTGTCCCAAACAACTGACTCTGCGAATAACCGTGAGGGTGAGCACACATTATCACACTGCCCTCCCAGCCCCACCTGCTGTTTAACATGCCACGCACCACCTTGCCTGCCTAAGCGTGGCCACGGAGTAGTACTGTGGGACTATAGCCAGCAAATGCAATCAAGGGTGGTCCACTGGTCGATTTGGTGACCATGGGCATGAAGGCAGCCAACTTCAGAAGCACCTCACACCCAGTCCACATCAGCTCATGTGGCTGCTGACCACAGCCGCACATCAGCATTCATCGTTCATGCCAGGAGGACCTCGGCTGCAGGTGGTACCACAATATACAGCATCAATGTGAGATCTGAAGGGACTCTGCTGACCAGACAACCGCAGCGCACCAGCTTCTGAGCCAGTTCAGATTGGGCCACTGTGGGCTATTGCTGAACTCTTAGGAGCACTGCTTGTAGCAGCTGACCTACATCTTACGTTGGGTTTATTGACGTCACCCAATGCAAAATAAATGATTATTTTGTTCTAATTTCAAACAGGAGGACTGACATTTAGATCCTGCATGCAATGAGACTTAAAATCTGTCACAGTTGGTCTGAAACACCTCCTCGGAGTGCAAATCCCGACATATGCCCTTGCATGGTATAAGAAGCATTCCCTCTGGTTGGCCTCTCCACCGCTCCCTCTTCTGAAATGTCCAGGAAAATTCTTCCCTGTCGTGTTCTAAACTTGCACTGTAGGTGGCTTGAGGTCTCTTCAGTATTTTGTCTGTGTAGGTTGCACTTGCAGCTGTCAGTGAAGGGTCAGGGTGGTGACTGCTCGAGCTGGATTGCCCTTCACTGCCCAACTAACAGAATCGTGTGGGCTCTGCCCCGGCGTGGACAACACTTTTGTGGCTACAGTTGGTGTAGCAAGTGGAGGCTGCTCTCCGCTAGATACGGCTCTGATCAGGTGAGTCTCTGCTGGTACTATGAGATTGTTGTTAAGAACAAGTAAAAAAAAAAACACTGTCTAACCAACGAGAGCAACCCACCCAAACCATCACAGAAAATCCAACGAAGAGCAAAGTCACTGCCACTCACTGACTGATCCTGCTGAGTGCCAAGGCACTTTACTTCTTTCTGGGGTGACCGCCGACTGCCAGTAGCAAGTCATCTCACAGGCACTACGTTTCTCTTACAAGGAGGTCACAGGACGTGGTTGTGGTCCTCGCAAGTGCATAGTCTCTTTAGGTGCTCTTGCACATTAGGCCTGCAGCAAGGGCACTAGGCCTCAAGGTCTCACCACATGGCCGGGTGATGTAGGCCTTTCCTTGCATTTGTAGTGGGCAAGTTTCACTCTTCCTGCCTAAGCTCCCTGCAGTCCTGTTCTTTCCTAGGCAGCATCTACCTCATGGAAAGGCACCTCCAGCACTCCTTCTCAGCAGTCAGTCAGCTCACTCTCTCAAAGACAGGCTGAGACAGCCCCTCTCTTGACAGGTTGCAAACCTTTCAGGATCATGTTCCTTAAACTGGTAAAAGGAAGTTGGCAGTCAGGGATCCCAATCCTGGCACATAAAATGTTCTTGGTCTCCACTGGGATGGGGCCCAGATTCTGGAACAGAGAAAGTTTGGTATCCTGGCTTGTACTTTCTGCCTCGTACTTTTTAAATTACTCTTTATAGACTTTCCAAATTTTTTAACAAGCATATATCATACCATGCTACATAGTATTCAGCATCCATCTTTAATGGTGATTTGTACAATTTAGAGCATTTTACTGCTAAACATAACATAAAATTAAACCATTTTATACTCGTTCTAGTTCTTACTTAATATGTGTGATAACACAGATGTTATGTTATACTGATGTGCATAGGGCACTAATCACCCAAGAGGGTATTCAGGCGTTTGGGCAAGGTGTGTAGATGTGTGGTCCCAAGGCGCTTCAATGAAGGTCTTCAGCTTCTTGCTGAGTCTACCCATGTACAGACACGACGTGGGCCCTACGAACCTTAAAAAATAGTCTATTCAATCCTACGTTTGGATGTGCTTAAACTGATGTATGCATCTTTCATATGTGTACTTTTTACATCTTCAGAAGATCGTATTTTACAGTAGGCTACCCCAATATCCTTACAGGGAAGGGAGTGGAGGTCTCCTTCTCAAAGGAGATGGCCATCTGGTCTTCTTTCCAACGCTAACATAATATTGTTCCAATCTGCATCCATGGCTTACTCACTCGTGCCCCTTTGTTGCGCCCAGATAGCCACCCTCCCTGCCTCTGCCCACCTTTTAAGATCAGCAATCCACAGCACTATCTTCGGATCCTCCCTTGCCTTCCAGTTCATGGCCAGTCTGCCCTTTACCAGCACAAAAATAAGATCTGGGAATCTGAAACTAGCCTTAGATTTTTGTTGATCTAAGCATGTGGCCCAGCAGACGTGCTGCTGGTGTGACTTCCAATCTTTTATCTGCCATCTCCGATTCTGGGTTATTATAGAATTCCAAAACCGTGTTTGCACCAGATCGATCACGTCTCCTGGCGCAGTCTGTCACGCCCAGATACACTTTATCTAACCTCAAGCTGCATGAGCTTTAAGCGAGCATTTTTTAGACAGTTTTAGTGTATTTTATTATCTTAGCCATTCTACATGAGATAGTTCTTTTATCGAATTCTTCACTTCCACCTCCTCCTTACATGGCTGTCGCCCATGCAGAATTCACGTAACCTGGATTTGTGAAGTACAGTCAATGTGAGCCTACCATGTCCATGTTTCAGCAGTCAATGTTGCCCTTCAGATCTAGGGGCTCGTCTATCTCTACCTCCCAAGTCACCCTGGCTGCCCTTGTTAATGCTTGGCATATAATAAAATGTCCCAGGTCCAAGTCCTAGGTGTCTAGGTGCTTCTAATTTCGTCGAATGTGAATAATTGATCACTGTTTTAAAGGTTCTCCACTGTACATATGCTTGCTTCTGTCCTTGGGCGTTTGTCCCTTGCTTGTGCAACTTCGCAAAACCTCAGAGGGGACCACAATGGGGTGGATGGTGAATTTGCTGATGGTTTGCACAGTACAACAACAATGTAGAAAGACTGATGTTTCGGGAGACCACAGCACAATCACAACTAATGTATGCTTTGTTATTTCAGCTTGCAGCTCTTCGTTCACTGGGTTCACCAACCATTTAGTTGGTCTCTGTAATTGTGGAGCCAGATAAAAAGCCTTGTAATTGAGAGAGCTCAAACCTCGCCACCCCCGTTTTAGAGGTTTTTGTGTTCTTATGCAGTCTGCTCTTTTCCTCCCTTTTCTCCCAGAGCTGTTCAGATGGAAGGGTTTTGTGTTCCGCAAAGAGTACACTTTTAATTATTATAGGCAGAGCGATAAAATGATATAAAAGGCACAATAGCACTATTATTTTAGCTACAGCTATTCTTCCAGGGGGCCTAAGTGGAAAGAGATAGGATTTACCTCAATTTACTTTTCATTGGACATGTCCAACCTTTGCAAACAGGGCATTGTCTCAGTGTTCCAGATTTCGAAGATATTATAAGGCATTGTCTGCCTATAGAGACACCATCTAGTGTCCATTTTTTAATTTAATATTCCACTCTGGACTTCTGCTGCATAGGAAGCACGCAGGTGGCTCCACGGCCAAGGCGAACAAGGTGGGGGGCAGCGAGCATCACTGCTTCGTGCATCTGCCTATCTCTCGCTTGTCTAAGACTATGTGCCCCGCCTGGACCCTGGCCAATGCTTGGGTGTACAGAATCCGGATCCATTTTATAAAGCCTTTACCTATGCGGACTTTCCTAAGGACCACAAATAAGTATGTCAACAAGAATGTATCAAATATTTTCTTTATACCAAGAGGGGGGACTACCAGGTTCCTACTCCGTTCTGCAAGCCTGTTTACTATGTGAAAGAGTCTTCTCAGACTGACGTGTGTTTCTGCCATGTATGAACCCACTCTGATAGTGGTTGAAAAGTTCAGGAATTAATAGCAGCAGTCTGTTTTCAATAGCTCTGCTTAATATTTTGTATTCAGTATTTAAGAGCATGATTTTATGTCCAAAAGGCGCCTCACCTGTTTATTAACACCACAATAGTCGCTGCTCTAGAAGGGTGCCTGCCTGATATGATTTTGCACATTAGCCAGTCAGCTAGCCTTGTTAGCTGTGCCTTCATTTATACGAAAGTATTAGTCTATGTTATCTCCCAAGGTGGCGCACAATGGTGAGTCCAGCAAGGCCTCTGTTTGGAGACGCCACATAGGCACTGCAGGGGTGGGTCTCTGCCACTCTAGTTGTATTGACAATAAGCTGTGATCTGAGTCCATTGGACCTAGATAATCTGAGCTCACCACCTTGTGTCCTATGACAAATGGGCCCAGGGTCATATCAAGCCTTGTGCATGTGTCATGAACAGGGGGATGAGTATTTGTGGGCTTCCAGATGTATTTCCCTCCGGATGTCTACATCTACCATTGCTCTATTCATTTGTTAAATGTAGCTGAGACTGAGTTCTTTGGAGAAGGGAAGTTGATCTATCTACATATAAGTCATGTAAGCACTTGTGATTGACACCCTACAATATAGGTGATTACTGATGCCTAATGGGATCTGGGCGTGAGAGATCAAAAAAATGCAGCTTGGTTAATATTCGGTGCCTAGACACTGGCTATTCAGTGGTTCCCCTTCCACAGCTTCCTTCACTATTGTACATGTCCCTTTAGTTAATACATGTATTGACCTCACATGGGACCCCCGTGGCTATCCAAACTGAAAATGTACTACCTATATTATAGCCTCATCAGTTTTTGAAGTTTTTTTATTTCCTTCCCTTTTGGCCAGCTCCAGCTCTCAATCCACCAACCAGTACACACTGCAGTGTGAAGGACCGGCATGCTGCTAGATGCCCCCTGTCATTTGCTTCTGTTGCTCCACCTCTGACTTCAACGGGCATGAAGGGGGTCTGATCATGATGCTGCTTCCCATCACCTCTGCTGGGCTGTGATTTGCTCCACACAACCAGTCGCACTCACTGCTCCTGCATGGGTGTGGTTGGTGCCATCTTGAATCTGGCGCTGTTGAAGCACTACACCAGGATTAAATCCAGAAGATTCCAATGTTGGAAAGTTCATTCCTTGATCCTTGTAGTGCACAAGTATTTACGCTACTATGCTTGAGCTTCTGTGGATTGTTATTGTCAGCAAGATATTTAGAGTTGTGGGCTAGCAGCGCAAAAGCACAGCCCCTGGACAACCATCACCACATTCGGCTTGGCCATGAGCCTTCTGCCTGATACTTATGCTAAGATTGCAAATACATTTTGTGTATTCCACAGCTCCTGCTGTGGAATCAGTTTCGGGCAGTTCTTACCTTTTCTTTATTCCTTTCACTTTGGTCCATCCAAAGTCTTTGTGTTTAGTGTTTTCTAGAGCGGTGGGTTAGGGCTGGGAGTCTTGTGCCTGGGAGAACCCAAAACGAGGGAACAAAGAAGGAGAGGCTTCCACTCTTAGCTACCTGTTCACCTGTGGGGGGTAACACTTCCAGGGAACAGGAGATGGGCTTTCCCTGCACTTCAAAGAGGATTCTGTCTCTCCAATTCTCCACACTCTAGAGTCTGGTTTATTACCAAATAAATTGATTGGAAGAGCCCAGCAATCTATATCTGCTATCACGTGTGACTTTCTGTGAGCCACTCACATACCAGAACTTAAAATCATTTCAAATTGATTCCAGCATAACAGCAGTCAACCTAAACACACGTTCATCCTGCTACACATACATCTTGTATGCACAAATACCATATCCATAACCCTCATGGATGAACCAAAGGACCAGGTTGCAAGGAACTGGAGGACCACTTTGAACTGGAGTGCAGGACAAAAGCCATTAGGCCCTCACCCTGCGCCAGCCCCGGTAAAAAGCACCGACCCACCATTATAAGCAGCCCCTACTGTCAGTCCTTCACAGCTTGTTGTTATTTGTAGGTATCAGCCTGGTCCAGCACAACCAGCTGGTGGAGGTTCTAGGTAGCTTAGCACGTTTGCCTACTGCTAGTGTGATTTGACAAAATTTCCAGCAGAAATTCACTAAACAGAAGCTGATTTCAATTAACGGTTCAAGAGCGCTACTGTTGCCTGACACGATCCCTTGACTCACAGACTTTATGTAAGGTCAATGGTTAGACCCATGTTTTCAGTTGGGGCCACTAGTTAGGCATGAGGTTTACTTTTCTGCGTGCTCCTTGGACGTGGGCAGAGATTGAGCTATTAGGTAACCTTCAGTGCCCGTATATTGGAAGCCGGTAGTCGCAGTCAACCTTTTTTAGTTCCCTGGGATAATGTAGTCCTGGAAGCATGTTAGAGTTAATGGTATCAAGGAAACTAAAAGGGATACCTTTTCAGGAATAAATGAAGAAACAATATACATACCCACTATTTCTCTAAGGGTCTGGGTTACCCTTACAGACAGGGGGAGCTTTTGGCATGGCAAGCTGGGCCCAGGGCGCCAGTTTTCAGGGGGGCATAAGGAGCTGTCTGCATTAGGGTCATGCAGACAGCAGCGGCAGCCACTGCAAATGTCAATGGAGGAGAAGGGGAGATGGGGGAAACAACAGAAATATTTTTGTAAAAAAAAAAAAAAACACCTTTCCTGCCATTCCTGACGACTCCGGCCACCTCGCTTGTCCCAGCATTCATTGGGACACGAGCACAGGCTCCCAGCAATCCTGGCGCTGCTTTCATGCTAATCCTAGCATGAAAGTAGCATCAGGATTGTTCTGAACAGCTCAGACTGCCGCTCAGACACAAACCTGGGCTCTAAGCAGTTTCTCCAGCTCGGCTGTATACACAGCAGGGTTGGAGGAGCCTAAGTGCGCATGTGTGTTTGGCCGGCCAAACACACATGCGCACTCTCTCCTCATCCTCCCTCCCACCTCCCGTGGCCCAGCCTCGCCCCTCCCTGCACTGCTGGCTGAGCCAGAAGATGAAAAATAAAACAATAATCATCATCTCCTGGCTCTTAGCTAGGGGGCGATGCCCCTTTGCCACTGTGGAGGAGCCGCCCTGGCAGACAGCAGAGCAGCCGTTATGCTGTTTTTAACACCCCATCAGTCTGCTTTCATGCCCTCCTACCCCCTGCTGCCATACACTATTAACTTCCGCCCGCCCCCAACATGCAGCTTAGCACCAGCATGAGATGCTAATCTGTGCATGAGTCAGGCAAGAGGGGCTGGGGCAGAGGTGAGTTCAGGGGCCAGTCACTACTCTGATGCAGTCAGGCAGGGTTGACCTCTGAACACAAAGAGGCCCTCGACTGCCTCGTTTTATTCATCAGCAGGAGCGAGGGCGCCAAATTTGTTTCTGCCCAGGGCGGTAACCTGATAAATACCGACTCTGCTTCCATATCTGATTATGAGCTCTTAGGCACAGGTAACTTGCAGACATGGTTAATGCCTGGGGCGCCTCTAGTTCACGTCCTGGGAGGCATCTGGCGGTGGACTCACCTGACAAACAGACAAACAGGGGAAGGCTATGGAAGGTGATTTCAACACGTTGGTGCAAGGGTGTGAGCTAGTAACGCAATATTACTAATTCAGATTTCTCACTTGCATTTTTTTGTTTGGTTATCATTACGTTTGCCACTGGATCCACTCATACACAGCGCCTGCCCCTAACTCATGGGCAGCGCCCCTGGGAGCAGTGACAGATGAGCATGAGGTCCCTGAGTGGTCACCGGCTCTTTTTGCTGGGGATGCTACTGGTCTTTTAGCCAGACTTTCACCAGGAAGAGAGGCGGACAAGTATCTTCATCCAGGACTCTCCCTGCTTGGTACCAGCTGTGGGAATGAAACAGGTCACCGTGCAGCTTTGAAAAGACATCCTGAAAAGACCAGCACACATTACACAAAGTAGGAGTCTGTGCAGCTTTTCAAAGTAGTGGACTAAGAGGTCTAGGCTGTAACCTGCTTTTCTTTTTTACTTCTCATTAGTTTTACTTCACTTTTTAACGTATTTTAGTCTTTAATTTGATTTACAGTATGGATTTTTGTCTGCTGTCACCTTTTTCCTTTACCTAGGCATTCATGTTTTTTAAAATCTTTGTTACTTTTCCGTGTCTAAGGGTAACCCTAAACCACCTATTCCCGTTTACCTTCCATTCTTTCCTTTTTTAGTTTTCCTTTCCACAGAATTCCTCCATCTCCTTTGGGTTGTTTTGTCAATTCTCTTTTCCCTTCTTCCTTTGTGTGTTATTCGCACAAGGGAAATATGATACCCTTTTTCCCTCTTGTGATTCCCCCTTCTTTTTCCATGTGAAGAAAGCTCAGTATTTTCATGCTTACACAGGAGGTAAGAACTCTGACACCAGATACAACTTAACGCAAATGCCAACAATGCTATGGTATATGGTCGTTCAGTCAGAGGGGTTATTTTACAAAAGGAACATCTGTTGTAATAATCCGTCTAAATCGTGCAGCTGAAATGGAACAGTATCCATAAAATAAGAAGGTTGTACCCCTAACTAGTCCAGGGATACTCCCCCGACAAACATAATGTAACATAAGGGGAGGACTGAGGAGCCAATGTTATGCAAGGGATGATGCCAGCCGAAGGCGAGAAATGCACCTCTTCAGCCTTGCCCTCTCATAAGAATTCTTCATTGCTGTCCAATGGGCCTAACAGCACCATGGATAGCTCTAGAGCTGCCTTTAGAGCTTAATAATAGAAATCTGTGTGAGGAGCCAGTGGACGTAATAATATTGGTCCAATAGGGCTCTCATGGTGGCCACCCTCACAATTCTGTATTTCGTGATCTGCTTGACTTTTCTTGCTGCCGGGAACTCCAAGAAACAGGACAGAGTCTTTTAGTTATGTCTTGAAATAAAGCACAATTTCCTGCAGACAAGATTTTTGGATCATCCAGGTGAAGCTGTTAAGTTTTACAGAACCTTAAGCTTTGCAAATTTTGAGTCTACCAAAGCAAATTAGCTCTCACTTGCAAATACTTCCAAATAGTAGTGCCCATTTTCATGCAGACTTACTGAGGCGCTGTCCCATCAAGCGCGCCTTAGATAAGCTGCACCGGGTCCCCAGTAGACAAAATAATTACTTTCAGGACTCTCCCAACTTTACAGAGCTGTTCATTTTTCAGATCCTTCTTTTTCTGCAGCATATTTCGGACAATATCCTCCATCTTGTACCTATGTTCTTCCTCCATTGTTCTACTTGAAAAATCTAGGGTTTCCTACGCATGTAGTGGAGACTGAGCTGTTTAGACAAAAGCTGCTACTCTCCGAAACAACGTTCCCCTTCCAATTTGTCCAGCCTCAATCTTCTGTAACTCTGTCGATCTCTTCAGACCTAGCGGTTTGTAAACTAGGCCCTGTAAGCTCTCTGAGTGATCGCATCCAGTGGAAGGACACCTCAATTAATCAATATATCTTCATCTCAGCAGCACACAATGGCCTTGACTTTGCCTCCAAATATAAGAGTGCCTCGCGTCTTCTTTTGGTGCCTGGTCTGATAACATTTCCCACTGAGAAAAGGTTCTGCTCAATATCTATCAGCAACAGCTGGGAGACCCACTGTGGCCCAAAGGGCAAGTGATCTTCTCCACTAACCTTCAGCAGCAGAGACCACCGGTCAATTCTTGCAAATGGCATCAGAGCGAGTTTGCCACATCCAGAAACATCTATGGTTTTGTGGAAAGTGAGACACTGGCTCTTCTAGGACCAGAGATTCTACAGGTCTGGCTTTCCTCTATCGTGTTGCATTGTGGAGCATTGTCAAGCCGAGCTGAGCTGAGGAGCAGGACCTGTGGCAGCGGCAGCAGCTGTGCTGCATCAGGGGGTGACAGAGCCCACAGTTTGGCGGCATTGGTTCATGGCCGGATGTAACTGAGTGGGGGCCTGGGGGCTGGATCGGGTTGGTCGCGGCTGACCCTGCTGACTTCCCCGCCCGCCACTGTCAGCCATAATCCACCCACGGGCCCCTCCTCTGCACAGCACGGCTCGGCAAAATGCTACCCAACATGTCCCAACCCAGCCGCGAGCCGTAAAGCCAGCCAGCGTAGCGTTTGGCACGGCTTGGTTGCGCACTAGATTAGTAAGCTCGACAGTCCAATAGCCGGAGAGAGGCACAGCAGCGAGGCAGTGGCAGGAGCAACAGGGGAGTCGACTTGGTTCGTCCCCATAAACAAAAGCTCCTTCATCTGCCCTCGCTTCGCCTTGCCAAATTGGCCTCTGTACCCCCTACTATATGGGGATGTTGAACCGGCCCCCCAGAGCACCATCTTATCATTAATAGTACCACACTGCCTCTCCCCCATCTCAATTAAAGGTCCACCAATGGAGAGGAAAAGGGAGAGAAAAGCCTCAACAGCACCGCGGAGGTGTGCACAAAGCCATAGCGGGAGGAAACAAACACAAAAAAAGGACAAGGCAAAGCTCTCCAAAGAACTCATTGTTAGTACTTGTAGGCTCTTCGCCAAACGAAGGAGCTCGGCCCATGGAACAGAGGGAAAACGCTTTCAAATCCAGCCCAGCTCCTCCAGCTAAAAATTGGGGTATAAAATCACAGATTTTCTAACCACCCGGCCCTCAAGATTACAGGAATCAACTGATCCATTAGATCAATCAGATCCTTTAGAACCAACAGTTACAGGGAAGAACCCTGAGAGCGAACGGGAAAGGGCTCTCACTCTCATAAGCCAAACCACAAGTCAAATCATCAAACGCAAGAGCTTGAGTGGTCTATTTCTAGTAATAACCCAAACGTACTTTACCCGCCTATAGCAGGGAGTCCGAAGAGCGACAGAGTGGTCTCCTTAGAGCTCACCTCAGCCATGGATTTTAGCACCTGGGAGGATCAGTCTCCATGCCCTTGCATAAGGGAGGACTCAATCCATCTGGACACCATTAGTTATCATGTCCTATCCCCTAACAGAACCCTCGGATATGGACCTATTCAGGGTTTCGTTTGGGGAGGCGGGCACCGTTGCGCTGGAAATACTCACCCATCCTCCAGAGTCCTTAAAAAAACAAGAAGCGGCATCCACAAACACAGCTGTTTCTTAAAGTCCGTTCCAGGACGGCTTGCAAAATTCCAGGCTATGTCCGCAGGTGCCTGTCAACACATGGGGCTCTCTTTTGTTGACTTTCGACATCATGATAGCTGCAATAAAGCATCAGGTGGACAAACAAGACATTCAAGTCGACTTACTTAACATCATGGCCAAAAATATTGTGGCCATTGACTCTAAGTTACAAGGACTCAACAATTTGATTCTCAGAGGCCAAAAGCACAACTACGTCCAACAAGTGTCTTGTGAATGTAGTCCCTCAGGAAATAAGCCCCAGTTCATTGCCCTTATTCTCAACGAAATACTCATGGAAGTCAGGACCCAGGTCCTAAACACAACAGAAAGCTTCTGATTTGTAGTTATTTGTAGAAGTAGCTGAACTAGAACCTAAGACCATGCTTGAGGAACAGTCTCCAAGAGAGCCCCCAAAGTCAAAAGCCTCACAGTCAGTAGGTCATACACATTCTGGTAGGTCTCAGTCCTGCTTACAGGAAGGAGCTCACAACCCAGAGAACAATTGCATATCCACAAGTACCACCAAAACAACCGAGGATTATGCTCTCCGTAGCACCCCCGTATCTAACCTCACCAAAATCAAAAAGGGAAAAGAAAAAGCAACAGAAGGCATGGAAACAAGAAAGAACAGACAAGCAGAAAAGCATTTGGCAACTCTTCATGCAACAGAATCAGCCGGCTGCACCTAATTCCAGCAACATTTGCGCAGAATCATTATCTCCATCAGACCTCAAACAGTTTACTACTGTAAAGGAACAACCCATTTCAGGCCTAAGTCCCCAAAAACTATTTACACCCTCCATTGAGGGGGGGAGAGCAATAAGTCTCAAAGCGCCAGAGTCAGTCAACTGGCAAGGAGGGTAAGCAAGGAAGCCAACGAGGCAGAAGGGACCAGTAAACAAGATGGGAAAAAGCCAGCACACACAGAACACGTTCCAGAGTGCCTCCCCGCATGCATAGAGTGCAGTAGTCCAATAGCTTGGCAGCTTACAACAACAGACCATTCCACACAAGAGTTGGAGGTCCTCTAACCTTAGTTAGCAGTCTCACCAACCGTCCCAGCACCGTCTGGCAGCAGGCTCCAACAAACCCCTATCACTTCATAACAGGGAAAGCCAAGCGGTGGCCACAATACCAGTCTCCTCTCCAGAGGCCAACAAATTACTCCTCGTCCTACACTTCGAATCAGAGGGGAATTCTGACACCCTCAATAGAAGAAACATCCTAAAATTGTTAGGGGAAATAAGAGACCTATCTCAGGTTACATCAGCAGATCTACTCTCTGTCGAATCCAAATCTCACCCATTAAGGAGCAACCAAGAGGCCACTCTCACTTCATGGACAACAGCAGCTCTAGTAAACCAACCAGTCTCATTGTCTGACATCCTTCAATTTTGGGGCATTGAACTGCGACAAGTAGATCACCCTTGATATCAGAGTCCACTGCGGGCGTCAATGCACTGCAACAATTCAGTATTAAGAGGGGCAACAGGAGCAGGTACAATCAAGTCCGCCATGGAAAATCTAATGGTAGTGAAGCACGTGGGTGAAATAGGGTTAGGCCATGTTCTTTGGGCTTCCAAAGAGCTCCAGCCCTCCATTCCACAAAAACATTGCTGACCATAGCCAAAAGCCTGGGGGACAGGGTCCACTTGGACCACACGTTAACATCTGCTCATGGAAGGTCCACGGCATTGAACCAATATTTCAAGACCCACAAGATCAATCCTTCCTCGAGGAGTACAATATCATCCTACTTCAGGAAACCTGGAGCCTAGAGCCGATCGCGATGTCCGGGTACACCGCCTTTCACAACCCAGCCAGGAGCTCCAGCAAATATGGCCACGCAAAGGGAAGTATGACAGCGATGCCTTCCTCTGCACTTATAGGTCACTAAGTCTCAACTGACACAGTCACATTGGATTCAGTCAAAAAAGTTACACTTAACAGCTCGCAAAACAGTCAATTAGAATTAATTCTTATAAACGTGTATATTCATCCAAAAAAGGCTCAAAAGGGGGGGGGGGCTGGAAGCACTGGGCAAACTAATTAAGGTCCTACAAAGGCAATACATCAAGTCCATATTTATCGTTAGTGGCGACTTTAATATCAAATTGCTCACCTCAAAAGGAGGAACTGCGAAGAATCGAACGGCAAGCACTCATTGGAAATACTTGGAACTCCGTGGCATCCCTGGTGTGCACCTTTCAAATCAAAATGTAGAGCTGAGAGTGATCATTTCCCACAAACACTGGAACTGGCATATAATCCTGAGAAATTACAGATTTTGAACAATTTAATCTCCGCTCCAGCGATGTTCCACCTCAAGAGACTAAAATGGCGCCAAACAGGGATAGCGGCCGTGATGGACGAGGTGTACCAGAAGGCTGGGTCCCTACAGGAGAGAACAAACTTAGTCGCCAAGCAACAAAAGGAGCCCACTCTCACAGGAGATTGGAATGAAGATTGGGCTGAGCTCAGCTGTGGGCTTCTCCTAAAATTTCCAGCCGCTCACAAAACAGCTCTTCAGCGCTTGGCTTTTGACTCAAAAAGGTTTCAAGACAGACAGCCCTGGTTCAACAAAGCCTTCTGCACACACAAATTACAAATTGTGCAACAGGCCAGGCAACTGGTAAAAGCGATTAGTCGGGGTGAGTGCGGAGATAAAGTCATTCTGAGGACCATGAAAAAAAAGTACCATGCTGATTGTTGGTCTGCAAAGTAAAATTTCCAAGAATACTAACAGACCAAGTTACTCTGGGCAAGCAAAATGAAAAACAGCATGCACTTTTGGGGGGTTGGTGAATGAACTGGCCCTGGAAAAAAATGGACACCATAGCCATGGGATCAATTCGGCCAGGTGGGAGAGTCACATTTGCAGCCTCTATAGATTGACGACAGATGGGAGTGGAACATTAATCAACCCTCCGTCCAAACTTACAGGAGAGCAATTGCCTCTGGGCAACAATAACTTCACAGGCCAGCAAGCAGAGGGAACATTGGCAACCATCGCCGAGAAGGGTCATCAGGATTTAGTCTGGAAGCCAGACAAAATAGCAAGTCTGATCAGGAAGATGAAGCCCGAGGTGTGGCGCCCGCCTGCAGAGAATGGAGACATTTTCTGATGAGTACTAAGAAGACAGTCGTCAAGCCAGATGGGCTTTCTTTTTCAGGCAGTATGATTTTGTAGTCACATACATACCTGGGTCCCAAAACCTTGTGGCTGATGCTTTATCCCGCTGTTATCCGGAAAGCATGATTACTTCTTCCCCACATATCATAGAACCATGTCAAATCATTTGAGTCGTACAATCATTTTTTGACTGCGTGAAATGGAACACTTTAAAAAAGAACAAGGAATACTATTAGCATCAAGACACCTTGTTTCTGCCTACTAAGAAAGTTCAAATAGAAGCCTTGCAAATGTGTCATGACTCTTCTATTGCTGGACCACGTGGGATAAAGAACACGCAGGAATTGCTCCGTCGTTCCTTTTGATGGCCAACTTTAAAGACTGACGCTGAAATATATGTAAATGCTTGCCCAATATGTGCTCAGACCAAGATACCCAGAACTCAGCCAGCAGGCTTTTTGATGCCCTTACCTGTTCCATCCTTTCTGTGGCATACGTAGTCCACAGGTTTCATTTGTTCTCTGCCATCTTCTGCAGGACACCATGTCATAATGGTAACTGTTGCCTCATTTTATGGGCTTAAAGAAATTACCCACCGCAAAGGAAATGAGCCAAATCTTTATGCAGGATATATTCCACCTGCATGGCCTTCCACAAGTAATCATTTCTGATAGAGGACCCCAATATTAGTCTCGTTTTTGGAGAGCTTTTTGTAAATTTTTACACATAGATGTTGCTCTATCATCAGGATTCCATCCTCAGACCAGTGGTCAAACAGAACGCCTAAATCAGGGGCTACAACAATATTTACGCTGTTTTTGTAATGCCACTCAAGGCAATTGGTCCTCGTATCTCCCATTGGCAGAGTTTTCCTATAATAATACGGTCCACAGTGCAATAGGTTCCACACCCTTTTTTTTTGTACTTATGGTTTCCATCCTACGGCTTTTCCTAATGTCATCTGGAAACACTCCACTGTTCCAGAAGTTACCACATTTGCTTGAAGTCTCCGCCATGTACAGGACTTGATATGTACCAATCTTTTAGCTACAAGACGTTATATGAAAAGAGTAGCTGATATCCGGCGTAGTGCTGCACCATCTTACCAGCCTGGGAATAAAGTATGGCTTTCTTCTAAGTTTTTGCCTTATTGTTTGTCCCAGACTAAATTCAAGCCCCCTTACTATGGACCCTTTAGAATATTGCATGTGTTGAATCCAGTCTCTGTTTGACTTCGTTTGCCACAGACCTGGAAAGTTCATCCAATTTTCCATGTGCCTCAACTCAAACCTTTTGTTCCTGATCCATATCACAGACATGCCCATTGTCCTCCTCCTCTTTTGGTTGATGGACATCCTGACTATGAGGTACACGAGATTTGTGATTCCTGCATTTTTCGGATTCGTCTCTAGTTTTTGGTTCACTGGGAAGGATATTTTCTAAGTGACTGTTCTTGGGAGGATGTTTCCTCTGTCCATGCTCCCCGCTGGGTCTGCACTTTTTTCCCAACATTTTCCAGACAAACCTGGAGCTTCCAGGGAGGGAGATGGTGGAGGGATCTACTGTGACGCCGCGGGGACCCACGGCATCCCCCTCGTGGGCCGTGTTCGGATCGGCAGTCCATGTTTCGGGCAGCAGTCCTGCCTTGGGCCGCGACCTATTTTCTAGACTGCAGCGTAGCTCAGGAGACCTCTCCTGGGCTCTGGGTGGCACCGCGTTCACAAGCGGCCCCCGTAATTTTTCTTACCTAATTGCTGGACTTCTTTTTCCTTTTTCTTCTTGTGGCCTTTTTTTCTTCTTCCCAGGTGCCTGTGTTTCCTTCTCTGCATGCACTGCACTACCTTTTTCTTGGGCTCTGGGTTGCACCGCGTTCGCTTGCGGCCCCCGTAATTTTTCTTACCTACTTGCTGGACTTCTTTTTTCCTTTTTTCTTCCTTCTTTTTCCTTTTTCTTCTTGTGGCCATATTTTCTTCTTCCCAGGTGTCTGGGTTTCCTTCCCTGCATGCATTGCACTACCTTTTCTACAATGGCACTTTTTCCATTCATCTGTATGTGGTTTTCCCAATCCAAGATGGTACCTTTAGTTCTTCTTGCATGTCACTTCCTGTTTGTCAGTATATAAGCACAGAAGGTCTTCTTTTCCTTGCTTTGCAAACTCTTCCGCCCTGGTGGTGCTCCTCCCTCCTGCTTCCCGAGTATTTGGACCTATCCTGTTTTTTGCCTGCAGTTTTGTTGTTCCTGATTCTTTATTCTTGTCAGCTTCTCTTTTTTGCCTCGTTTCAGGAGTTCCTGTAATCTGAGGTTTTTTTCCCCAATTTGGGGTTTTCCTCTGGGACTCCCCCTTGAGTTTACGGCCTGCTAGGCATTATATTATCAGCAGCACCATGGCTACTGGAAAGGGTCGCCCCTACCTTGGTCAACCCAGAACAAGCAAGAAACCAGGTGGTGCCCAGAGACTGGCAGACTACAGCAATAAGAAGCGTGTAAACTGTGACACAAGGGGGTCGCCGGACCCAACGGGCTCCCAAATGCAATCTTTAAATCTGATCGAGACTACTGGGCATAGTACTTCTCATCTCTCTTCACCACTGCTGCTTATGCTAACTGCATCCCATAAACTTGGAGAGGTAGCATCATACACACCATTTTCAAAAGCGGAAACCCGGCCCTACCTTCGAACTACAGGCTAATAGCACTCACCGATGTAGAGGCTAAGTTATATGGCTCCTGCCTGCTACATCATCTTCAAACCTGGGCCGATGAGAACATGCTCCTCCCAAGATTTCAAGCAGGCTTCAGGGAAGGCTTGGGAACGTCAACAAACCTAATCGCCCTCTCCCTCATAGTGGAAAAGGTCAGCTACAGGAAGTTGAGCCTTTGTGCATGTTTTGTTCGACTGGGTCCCCAGGAAAAGGCTTTGGTCTAAATTCGCCAAACGGGGCATTCCGCACAACCTGTTAAAGGCCATTATAGACATCTACACTGACACCTGGGTTCAGGTCAAAATCAGAGATGGCACAAGGCTCACAAAAAGAATCCTCACAAAGTCAGGCCTAAAGCAAGGCTGCGTCCTGGCCCCACTTCTTTTTAATTTATATCTGACAGACCTTGCAGTTGCGTTGGCACAAGTAAACAGTCTCCCCCTGGGCCCTGGCCCAGAGAAAATCAGATGTCTACAATATGCTGATGACATTTTACTATTGAGTCATACTCCAGGAGGCCTGCAACAGAGCCTATCAGCGCTCAAAACATTCATGGACCAGCATGGTCTAGAAATAAACCTGGCTGAAACAAAACTGATGAGGCTCCTTGGGGCAAACCAAAAATCCTTTAACTGGCTCCTAGGAGACACAAAGTGGAGGTGGCGCAATTGTATAAATATTTGGGAGACTATCTCGAACCACGCTTGAAATGGAAACGCCATCTGCTGTCAATCCTGACAAATGCCCACTCGTTAACTTGCAGCTTCAAGTTGCTTAAGAGGAAGCTGTATTGTCCAAACTGGTCGCATGTTTAAAAAGTTATGTCAGCCCAGTTGCTCCCAGCCATTTCATACGGGACCGAAGTGCTGCAGGGACAGAAGATATCATCATTAAATACCAGCCAAGTTAGAACCTACAAAGCCGTCTTTAATATACCAAAATGTGCCTCCCCCGCCTAGGTAAGGTTGGAGATGGGCTTAATAAATCAGACCTTTCAGCGCCAGGGAGCCTTTCTCAAAGCGTCTTGGAGGTTACGGCTGGCAGAGAACACCACTATACTCCATTCCTGCTGGCAAGAAGTCTAGGTTCAACAAACCAGCAATAGAAAAGGCTCCCGGGGAAGTTATTTGAATCAAGTTATTAACAGCCTTGGCATGGAAGACATTTGGAAAAGTGGCACAGGGAAGTATGAATTCAACCGATTAGTTAATTCCTCAGTTTGCTCACTTTCCTTTATCACTGACAAACCTTCCTTGGCCAAAAGATGGCAGGCCTGGGCGGTCTTAGGGTCCTATTCGTCTCTGTCTTCTCAAGGCTACTTAGCTGAACAATTTTCAAATCGAATAAAACAACAATTCTTGCTGTATTGCATGGGATTCTTCGTTACCAAAGACACTCGCCCATCCTGGAAAGAGCAATATCCTGAGCAAAACTGCTGCCTTTGTGGATATAATCAGGAATCATTGTTACATGTTTTTTGTATTTGCTCAGATTTAGGCCTAGAAAGAAGGAAGCTGCTAAAACACTTCTTTTTAACTCACAACATCCGTTCCTGCAGACCAGCGCTAATAACTTGGCTCACGGGGGACTCAATACCATTCTGTGTTGGGGGGGTAGAGTTTTTAAATCTGTTTCAAAAGAAATTGTCCATGGCTGGTCTGGGATAATCGCTGTCATTCATAGTGTTGCGGTCAATTCATCCCCCCTAAAAATTTTGTCTTAATTACTCACCCGTCCATGCTTTTTTGCCAGCATAAAGGCTCCATCAGTGTCCGATAAGAACTTTTTTTGTCTTATTTAGTACATCACCGGCCTAAAGCAATCTTGCCTGACTTGCTGTGTTGAAATAATTATTTGCACTAGGCTTTCTTCTTGTTTAGTTTGCGGCCCTGTGTCAACCCATTACGATTGCACAAAGAAGGTTTTTAATGCTTCCTCTTCTCAACTGACATGGAAGTTTTAATTATTTTAAGGTATTTCTTTTTTTTATTGCATTTGAGATATATTGTAATTATTATAATTAATTGTACAATAAACTACTGCTACTATAGGCTTACTTCCGTCCTACAGAATTAGTGAAGATGACGGCAAGAATGGGGCTGAGATAGGTGTATTTTGATCACGTTATACCACAAGTATTCCCTGATAATAAAACAAGTCTTGGCAATAATGAGTGGAACCAGCTTGTGTAATGAAAGGCACGTGTCACTTCCAGGACCTGGCCACGTCAGCCCTGAATGCACACCCAGAGGAGCAGGACATTTATTCCTGTTAGAAGTAGCTCTCTAGAACAGTATTTTTAACAAAGGCAGTCAAGAGACCCGACCATACAAAAAACTGGAGGCAGCAATAACTCTTTGGTCTTTACACGGGGTGCCAGGTCTTTTTTCCCACTCCGAGTACTTGCATGCGTACTTTTCTTGTGTGAGCTGACTTGGCAAGGCGTTTGTGTATTCCAGTCGGCTATTAGAAACAAATAAAAACAGCTCCTTGTATGGGCATCACTGTTTTCAACAGGGGCCCGAGAGAAACTGTGTGTGCAAAAGGACCCTAGCTGTCTGCATGCCAGAAAGAAAACTCCAAACATGTATCCCTATAAAAGGGTCTTCTTTGTGTTAAAGACGTTGTACACACACTGGATATGACAGAACAATGCCCTTGTTACAGGAGACTGGATGGTATGGCACATCACTGAAGTCACGGGTACTGTGAGTAATCCAAGCATCACACAAAAAGTGTTGCAAATATGCTAGTCCGATTCAGCAGGAGTGTGATAAGGGTGTGTATGTAGCCAGCGGTGCATTTTGAAGCACTGGTGTGGTAGGGTGCAATCATTTACAGACAGCACATTTTCCCTTTAAATGTCCACTAAATGTTCATAGACGTAGTTTTACTGATAAGACTATGTAGCCACAACCAATGAGTGGAAATCAGTTCTCTGTGTATATTTATCATTTGGGTATCACCAAGTAAAGTGTCTTTATTTGTTTTGATCCTATTAAAATCTTTGTTTCAATCATACTTCAGAATTACAAAAAATGTGCTTCATTTCTGCCTTCCTAATTGCTGCTATATGTTTATAGTTCATTTACTGGTATTTACATTATGTTGTTTGTTAGAAAAAAATGACATCCTACACAGCCTTTCCTTTCATCCTCTGCAATCAGAGAAACAAAACTAAACACCAGTTTCAGTTGTTAAAAGAATAAACAGCACTTTGTCAGAAGATACAGCCTGATATTCGACCACCGTCTCTCAACACAAAGCAAATATAACAAGATAGGCACAAATTTTAAAGGCGTCATAATTGCTCATTCACCATCTAAAGTCCATCAGGGCTATTTTGGGGGCACTGCGGCACGTGGGGCGGGGGAAAAGGGCCCAGACAGCAATCATCAACCCCTGGGAATCACAACAAGCATTTTCAATGCAACGGGGCTCACATTTGTTTGAGTAAGAGCTATTAGCATTGTACAGCAAAAAAATACACAGCGCGATCGCACCATGTAAAATGCAGCGCGATTGCGCTGCGTGGAAAAAAAAACAGATAAAGTAGTCCGGACTCCAGGCTGAAAACATCGAGCCTCGTATGTTTTTGGTACTTTACCGGTGCTGTGTAGGTGGGCTAAACACCGGAAAAGGCATGACGTATGCATGCCTTTCACAAATGAAAGCAAGCAGATTTTAAAAGGCAAGCCCACGAACCAATATAAGTGACTGACGTGGCATGGGCGTGGTTTCAAGCCCAAAGAGATTACAGAAGGGACGGAGCACTTTGTGCTCGCCCATAAAAAGGCTCTACTCAAAAGGTGCTGATTGCCTGCAGCCCTCTACAAAAGAAGGGTTGTGCCTCACTGGAAGAAAAATTTGATTTAAGGTAACCTTTAACCAGTAGAGCCCAGGGTCTTAGTCAAACCTTAAAAAATTTACGCCCAAATAAAGTCTGGGTGTCATACCTTACAAGGACAGGGTTGAAAGGGGCAAATCATTAACTGCAGGTTCTGTCGATGCGACTCACAGTGGAGAATTGTCATCTTAATGGGGCTGCCGTGAGATGTCCAGTTGAAGCCAGTTCATTTGCTCTCCCGTGGCATCCTCTGCGTGTCCAACAGCTGCTGCTGCTGACAGAGACCGAAATATGATTAAACCGAAAAGATAATCCTTTGCTTCAATTGGTTAAATCTGTTTGCAATTCCAGGGATTATCCCATCATCAAATAATACACCTCTATGCCTGGGGGAGGCAGGAGGCTTCCTATGCGAAGAAGCCAAAGATTACCGCTGGAACGCGGGCGGGTGTCCGCAGCCGAGCAACGCTTTCTCACTGCTTCAGGTCTACGAGCCTGTGAGTTTCACTCAAGTGAATGAGGCTGTGAGTGTGCCTCAAGTGAGTGATGCCATGGGTGAGCCTCAAGTGACTGAGAGGCAGTGTACCTCAAGTGAGGAAGGTTGTGGGTGTAACTCAAGTGAATGAGACTGTGTGTGCCTCAAGTGAGTGAGGTTGATTATCCCTCGAGTAAGTGATGCCGTGGGTGTGCCTCAAGTGAGTGTCAGTCTACCTCCAGTGAGTGAGGCTGTCGGTGTGCCGCAAGTGAGTGAGGTTGAGTTTGCCTCGAGTGAGTGATGCCTTGTGAGTATGTCTCAAGTGAGTGTGGCTGTAAGTGTGCCTCCAATGAGTGAGTGGGGCTATGTGTACCACAAGTGAATGAGTGTGGCTGAGTGTGCCTCAAGTGAATGAGGCTGAGTGTGCCTCAAGTGAGTCAGGTTGCGAGTGCTCATCAACAGAGGCTATAAGTGTGCCTCAAAAAGAGTGAGTGTGGCTGAGTGTGCTTCAAGTGAGTGAGGCAGTGAATGTGCCTCTAGGGAGAGAGGCTATGAGTGTGCCTCTAGTGAGAGAGGCTTTGAGTATATGCCTCACGTGAATGAGGCTGAGTGTGCCTTGAGTGAGAGAGGCTGTGAGTGTGTCTCAAGTGAGTGATGCCATGGGTGTGCCTCAAGTGAATGAGAGTCAGTGTATCTCAAGTGGGTGTGGGTGTACCTCAAGTGACTCAGGTTGAGTTTGCCTCGAGTGAGTGAGTCTTTCAGCCCAAGCACAATGGATTTCTGTGGTATATGGTAGACTCAGGGACCCCTCTTCGTATTCTGTGGGTTAGGGGAGTATCCTAATGTGTTACGCCATTAATGGGGTGCCTTAGCAGGCCGAGGGCTGATTTCATAGCACAGACAGAACAGTCCTACTATCACCTTTGAAAGTGTTGTTCAATAACGACACGCATAATGAGTCTGAGGGGGCCACTCAGCAAGTGGTTAATTTGTAAATAAACACGTGCCGGTGCCCAAAACTCTTTTCTGAAACAAGCGGCTGCTGCGAGCACAGAATACTGAGGCAGCGCAATCCTGAAGCCATCTCAGACCTTTTTAATCCATTTACATCCACTCTGTGTTCCTTCAGCTCACTCTTGCAGCTTTCTGCTTTCTCCCTTTGTGACACTTTTTTGTTTTTCTCTTCCTCCGTCTTTCCCATATGTGTCTTTTGCTGGCAGTAAATGCTTGAGGCAGAAAATAAGTGCCGGTGCCCTGCACCGGAAACCACCGGCTCAAATTATGCACTGCACTCAGCTAAGCGCATTCGCAAATATGTACCTCATGTTTCCGGTTCTCAGTCGAGAGCAATAAGTACACAGCAGGTTGTGCTCTTCCCATTTGCCGACTCACGTGCCGCCTAGTGTTCCACATTTGATCAGGGTATCTCCCCTGTACTTTGAATTTTAAAATGTATTTTAGTGGACCCCAGGCCAACTCGTGGAATTCTTCTTCCGGGACTTTGTTCTGTTTCCTGCTCTTGCTATTTATACCGCTCCTGATGAAGACCCACAAGCAACTTGGGTGGAACTGTCGACACTTAAGGCCATGTGAACATTACATATAAGTTGTATTGGAGTCTGATCGTGGGAAACCCATGTTTTGTACAAACCTGTAGGCTCAGTGTTTTGTACCATGCTCCACTGCTGGCTTGTACCATACACACTAACCACGGGCTGGCGGCCTCTCACCGCCTTATCACCTGAGCACTTATTTATGGCAAATGCAATATTGTATGCGTTCATATAAGTAATTTTTGTAATAAATTGACCAGGTTTTGTTGTAATTGTTTTCTTTGGGTCATTATCATTTTGATAATCTTGTAACTTTAGTGGGCTACTCTTAACTTCATGGTCCATCTGGAACCCTTGTTTGTGTTATTGATCATGAAAAATAAATGGCTGTAGACCTGATGAGTGGCTTTTCTCCAAACTGGATCTGAACCTAGGATGCTAACTGCTTGAGTTTATCCAAGAGCCTAGTTACAACTTAATGTTTCAAACCATGGGGGTTATTCCAACTTTGGAGGAGGTGTTAATCCGTCCCAGAAGTGACGGTAAAGTGACGGATATACCACCAGCCGTATTACGAGTCCATTATATCCTATCAAACTCGTAATACGGCTGGTGGTATATCCGTCACATTTGGGACGGATTAACACCTCCTCCAAAGTTGTAATAACCCCCTATGTCTGTTATCAAGAGGGGAGATTGGTGTGTTTTATGTCCAGGGTTTTTCAAAATGCGGTCTGTGAGTAACTGCTGGTCCACCAAAGCTCATTAATAGGAATGATGATGGCCGGATCTGTGATGATCGAGCTAAGGAAAGCCATCCATGGCTGCAAGCTATGTCCCAGAGACCAAAAGAGTGTGGCTTTATGCCACGTGAGTCCAAATGTGAGCACTTCAAATCTCGCAGAAGTACTTTGGACATGCCCTTCGACGTCTAATAAAAAAAAAAGGTCCGTGACTTCAAGAATACTTTGGCATCTATGAGCATCCTGCAAACTGAGTTTCTCGACATGTTAAACTTTGTAGTTGCTTCATCTACATCCTCGTTATTCTGACCCAGAGTCGGCATGATTTATTGAGATCTTGCAAACCATGAGATTGCAGCCTGAACCAATAGAATTAATTCAAAGAAGTGGAAAATGCCTTGGTTGTCCACATCCCCATGTCCTACTTTGTCTGACAGAAGTCAATAGAGCTGGCATCGAACACTAGCATGTGGCCTGGGTGCGCTACCGATGTAGTAAGACTCACTTCCTGTGCCAGAAGGATGTTGATTTCTACCCAGCAGCATTATTCGTGCAAACAGAAAATTATTCTGACTCTATACGCATTCTTCTATTGTGCTCACACATCATAAACCTCTCATCCTGATCGTCAAGGGTTCTACAACAAGCCCCTTTGGCCAGAATCTAAAACAGATGTTACAGTGACATGCGTACTGCTTTGAGCTGATGTTAAAGCGTGGGCTTGGTAAAAGAGCCACCACTAGGCAGCCACATGTAAGAAAGGGAAGCTGAGAATACAGAGCTGCACATCAGGTTCCACCGTGGTCTGTGTCGTTGGAGGAAAGCAGACATTGTACAGCTGGGGGTCTCTTTACAGCTGTTATCACACATGCACACACCAGGGGGAAGAAAAGAAAGCTCACTGTTCAGAGCCAGAATCAAAACATGGAAGCTATCATCACGGTTCAGTTGCTGTACAAAGTCCACTCTGTACTGTCAGCAACAGAGTAAGGCAGGAAGGTATGCGCCTGGAAAGTGTGAGGCTTGTCAGTCCAAGAGAGGTGACACAGAAGATTGTAACAAGGCACCTGAAACCCACCAACAGGTGTTAAAGATGAAGACAAGACTGAGAGGGAGCATGTGGTTCCCTGACATTAAAGAGATTCTGCACGTCTTCTGGACAGAACAACTCAAATGTGCTCTCCTGGAAGACCAGTGAGTCCAAGGCAAATTCAATTACATTTAATTCAACTGAAACAAGGCAAAGGTGATCTGCAGATTAATGTTCCCTGCCAGAAGATTCCTACAAGGTCACAGTGGCTGCCTAGTATTCCAAATACCTAGAGGGTGAATTTCTTCACTCAACTACTGCAGAAACTGGAATCACAAAACAAGTTAGGATGAGGGCTACAGAATACTAAATAATCTAAATCCAAAAAATTACCTTGTTCATGCACAAAGTTACAGGGAAATTTACTTCAGCTTGGTGTTGTGCATTGCAATGTTGTCCAGGCTGGCCTCAAGTAAACAATAAAGGTGAAAGATCTTGTGGACTCGGACTAAGGTTTATTTACCAGTCATCAATGCCTTTCAGTTTCTAGGAGGATATTGTACAATTTTGCATAGGTCCTCAGTGCTCACCGGTCACTGCCTTGTGCGGATGACTGGCCTTAACAATCACTCCAGCTCATATGCCCTGAAAGTCTTAACAAACTGACTTATCCAGAGTAGAGAATGTGCGACAGAAAAAGATAAAGGTGATCGGAGTTGGGCTAAAATCTTAACAGTGCCTTTTGGCAACACAGTACTTGCAGATAACTGATATCCCAGCATCAAACTACTCTCCAAGAAGCTTGGGGCTACTACTAAACAGACCATCAGAACAACTGCACCAGTCATTCACCAGGACTTCTTCTTCAGAATATGGCTGTACCACAAGCACCCTTACATAACACAACCCACAATAACTCCAACCACCATATCCCTTCAGCAAAAGCCAGTCTCAGACGATACTCCAGAGATGCTAGGGGGCAAACTGAGTAACCAGCAGCCTTCCTCAACTGATGTCCATCTCATCACTTGGCTAGACTAAGTACCACAATCAGAAACAGCAGCATGATGGGGCAAAGTTCTGGGAACCACCTGCATCCTATGATTGACTAGTCCTTCAAGCTTCAGGACTATGTGCAAGGATTTCTCCTGATTAAGGACCATTGTTGAGGTGACTAAGAGGGAGTCGGCTTTACCTATACCCTACACCCCACATGAGGTTTCTGTTGGGTTTTGCAAGGGGTGTAATGGGCAGCCCGTTGCTGCTCTCTATCAAGCACACCCTCAATGATCACACGCTGTAGTTCAGCATGCATGCACATGGTGCGGAGACTGGCCAGGGAGAAAGGAGGATGAAACTGAATGTGGCGAGGGCGGGCCGAAGCTGGATGTGGAGAAAACAGATATGCAAGGAGTGGTCACTACTTGAGGAAAGAGGGTAGGAACTTGAAAAAGAATGAGATGTCAACCACATGAATACAAAGCTATGAACCTATACTTATGCATGCAAACATATGCGCTTACATACCCAGGTACATTTACCCAAACAGAAAGAGCACAAGTGTGTGTGTGCATGTACAAGAATGCAAAAAGGCACACGTTTTTCAAAGCAGCACTGGTTCGATAAAGAAGAACGTGGGCAGCTGTATAAACAGTTTGGAAATGCAAACATAGGGATGGTGGCTCGCTGTTGCCGGCTTGTAGCGAATCACAGGGGTTTGAAAATACTAACCTGCCTAAATAATATTTATCAGGCTGGTCACTCTGCGACCCCCTGCAGCTGGAGATTTTGCAATGTGACCTATTAGTAAATACATCTCATTGAAAAATCAAAGACAGGTCGCAGAAAGTTGGTCCCCATTCTCCCCTCGACTTTCTGCAGCTCTTTGTGGCATGCATACACCTGGTCTTTTGCGGCACAGCAAAAGTGCCTTAGGACCTAATGCACCAAATGAAAATATGTACCTACTCCCTAAAATACAGCCATAACTGGGGTGAAGCAGAACATTCAATTTCCTAGGGCCCAGTGCCTCTGTACCTGCTGTACTAATGGTAGCTGCAACACTTGAAACGCCCCCTACCATTATATGTAGCTATAGATATCCCTAATCTCTCTCTCTCACACACACACACACACACACACACACAAACAAACACACACACAAAATCCCTGTGACGCACGTGCCATTGCACCGCAAAAAATAGAAGATAAATAAATTCATTTATAAAGTAACACTCTTGCTTCTCAGGTAGCAGATTTACATAAATTCAATTTGAGATTATTCAGAAAAACAGCAGCCAGTGTGCCCTGAACATTACAGCAAATGGGGTGGGGCTACTTAATGCATTCAACACCTGCAGACAGAATCCGAGTACATAAACCCCTTCGCTGCCAGGCCATTTCCTCCTCCTGTGCCAGGCCTTTTTTTGGCTATTTGGGGCAGTTCGTGCTTAGGCCCTCATAACTTTTTGTCCACATAAGCTAGCCAAGCCAAATCACCAGCTTCCCAGCTTTCAGGAACAGGCAGACTTGAATCAGAAAACCCAATTTTTCAACACAAATTTGGCATTTTACTGGGACATACCCCATTGTTATGATTTTTTGTGCTTTCAGCCTCCTTCCAGTCAGTGACAGAAATGGGCGTGAAACCAATGCTGGATCCCAGAAACCTAAACATTTCTGAAAAGTAGACAAAATTCTGAATTCAGCAAGGGGTAATTTGTGTAGATCCTACAAGGGTTTCCTACAGAAAATAACAACTGAAAAAAATTATTTATTGAAATTGAGGTGAAAAAAACAGCAATATTTCTCTACGCTTTACTCTGTAACTTTTTCCTGCAATGTCAGATTTTTGAAAGCAATATACCATTACGTCTGCTGGACTCTGCTGGTTGCAGGGATATACAGGGCTTGTAGGTTCATCAAGAACCCTAGGTACCCAGAACCAATAAATGAGCTGCACCCTGCAGTGGGTTTTCATTTTATACTGGGTATACAGCAATTCATTTGCTGAAATATAAAGAGTGAAAAATAGCTATCAAGAAAACCTTTGTATTTCCAACATGGGCACAAGATAAGGTGTTGAGGAGCAGTGGTTATTTGCACATCTCTGAATTCCGGGGTCACCATACTAGCATGTGAATTACAGGGCATTGCTCAAATAGACGTCTTTTTTACACACTCTCTTATATTTGGAAGGACAAAATGTAGAGAAAGACAAGGGGCAATAATACTTGTTTTGCTATCCTATGTTCCCCCAAGTCTCCCGATAAAAATGATACCTCACTTGTGTGGGTAGGCCTAGGGCCCGTGGCAGGAAATGCCCCAAAACACAATGTGGACACATCACATTTTTTGACAGAAAACAGAGGTGTTTTTTGCAAAGTGTCTACCTGTAGATTTTGGCCTCTAGCTCAGCCGGCACCTAGGGAAACCTACCACACCTGTGCATTTTTGAAAACTAGAGACCTAGGGGAATCCAAGATGGGGTGGCTTGTGGGGCTCTGACCAGGTTCTGTTACCCAGAATCCTTTGCAAACCTCAAAATTTGGCTAAAACAAACACGTTTTCCTCACATTTCGGTGACAGAAAGTTCAGGAATCTGAGAGGAGCCACAAATTTCCTTCCACCCAGCGTTTCCCCAAGTCTCCCGATAAAAATGATACCTCACTTGTGTGGGTAGACCTAGCGCCCGCGACAGGAAATGCCCCAAAACACAACGTGGACACATCACAATTTTTGACAGAAAACAGAGGTGTTTTTTGCAAAGTGCCTACCTGTAGATTTTGGCCTCTAGCTCAGCTGGCACCTAGGGAAACCTACCAAACCTGTGCATTTTTGTAAACTAGAGACCTAGGGTAATCCAAGATAGGGTGACTTGTGGGGCTCTGACCAGGTTCTGTTACCCAGAATCCTTTGCAAACCTCAAAATTTGGCTAAAAAAACACATTTTCCACTCATTTCGGTGACAGAAAGTTCTGGAATCTGAAAGGAGCCACAAATTTCCTTCCACCCAGCGTTCCCCCAAGTCTCCTGATAAAAATGGTACCTCACTTGTGTGGGTAGGCTTAGCGCCCACGAAAGGAAATGGCCCAAAACACAACGTGGATACATCACATTTTTTTCACAGAAAACAGAGGTGTTTTTTGCAAAATGCCTACCTGTGGATTTTGGCCTCTAGCTCAGCCGGCCCCGGGGGGGGGCAGAAATGGCCTAAAATAAATTTGCCCCCCCACCCGGGAGCGACCCTTGCCTATGGGGTCACTCCCCTTGCGTGACATTGGCGCAAAAAAAAAAAATCCCCGCTGCCAATTGGTTTCTGCCCCCTTGGGGGCAGATTGACCTAAAATCGGCTGATCTGCCCCCAAGTGGGGCAGAAATGGTCTAAATACAATTTCCCCCCCAGGGGAGCGACCCTTGCCTAATGGGTCGCTCCCCACCTCTAAAAAAACAAACAAAAAAAAAAAACACAAACAAAAAAATTGCCCTGGTGCCTAGAGGTTTCTCGGCCTAATAACAATAGGATGATCTGCCCCCGGGGGGGCAGAAATGGCCTAAAATAAATTTGGCCACCCAACCCTCCCCCGGGAGCGAACCTTGCCTACGGGGTCGCTCCCCTTGCGTGACATTGCCGTAAAAGGAAAATCCCCGGTGCCTAGTGGTTTCCGCCCCCTTGGGGGCAGATTGACCTAAAATCGTCCGATCTGCCCCCAAGGGGGGCAGAAATGGTCTAAATACAATTTGCACCCCAGAGGAGCGACCCTTGCCTAATGGGTCGCTCCCCATCTCTAACAAACAAACAAACAAAAAAACACAAACAAAAAAAAATTGCCCTGGTGCCTAGAGGTTTCTGCCCCCCCTGGGGGCAGATCGGCCTAATAACAATAGGCCGATCTGCCCCCAGTGGGGGCAGAAATGGCCTAAAATAAATTTACCCCCCCCGGGAGCGACCCTTGCTTACGGGGTCGCTCCACCTGTGTGACATTGGCACAGAAAAAAATTCCCCGGTGCCTAGTGGTTTCTGCCCCCCTTGGGGGCAGATTGGCATAGCAAAAATGGGCCGATCTGCGGCCTAAATACAATTTTCCCCTCCAGGGGAGCGACCCTTGCCCAAGGGGTCGCTCTCCATCTGTAAATAAAAAAAAATCCCCAGTGCCTAGTGGTTTCTGCCCCCCTTGGGGGAAGATCGTCCTAATTAAAATAGGCTGATCTGCCCCCCAGGGGGGCACAAATGGCCTAAAATAAATTCCCCCCCCCCCCCCCCCCAGAGGAGTGACCCTTGCCTAAGGGGTCGCTCCCCTTTGCGTGAAATTCACGTTAAAAAAAACAACTCCCTGGTGTCTAGTGGTTTCTGTCCCCCTTGGGGGCAGATTGGCCTCATAAAAATAGGCCAATCTGCCCCCAAGGGGGGCAGAAATGGCCTAAATATAATTTGCCCCCTATGGGAGCGACCCTTGCCTAAGGGGTCGCTCCCCACCTCCAAAAAAACAAAACAAAAACAAAAAAAATATTATCCCTGGTGCCTAGAGGTTTCTGCCCCCCCCTGGGGGAAGATCGGCCTAATAATAGGCCGATCTGCCCCCCGGGAGGGGGGGGGGCAGAAAAGGCCTTCCAAAAAAATGCCCCCCCTGGGTCGCTCCCTTATGCCAATTTCTAAAAAACAAACAAAATCCCTGGTGTCTAGTGGGCATTTCAAAAGCTGGAAACGCTCAGAGAGACTTCAAAGGGAAGGAAATTCCTTTCCTTCCCTTTGAAGCCTCTCTGGGTCTCCCCCAAGTGATTGATGCGCGCTGACGTCACAGGGGGGGTGGGGGGTATGGCGGGGGTGGAAGGGCTTCCCCTTCCATCCACGACCTGGGCGCTCTGCCCAAGGCATGGTGGAAGCCAGGACTTCTCACGCATCTGCATCCGGCTGACTGCTAACACCACTGTAATGGTACCATCCTATGTGATTCGAAGAAAGTAGCAGGAACTTGAGCAATGAGCAGCCTGACTGCACGCTGACCATCCCTCCACCGCTGCTGAAGCTAAAACCAACACTGCCAACCACCACAGGTGACCCACAGGCGAGCAATACGGCATGCCAACTCCACGCCTCCTGTCTCACAACATGTCTAAGTACAGTAAAGCAATTCATACATCTCTTTTACTCCTGGAACCAATGGCAATACAAGGACCAAAGGGAGCAATAACACAAAGTCTAACCAGGAATATAGTGACCCTCACCAATTTCCTTTTCGCTCCATAGTGACAAAAGGGACCCGGTGTACCACCACTAACATGAACTGCTAAGTACCCTGCATTATTCAAACATGTTAAGGACGATACAGCAATAGAAAGTCATTACAATCTAATTCTTGATTAGGATCTCCCTAACTTAAGTATTTTTCTTCTAGCGCTGTTGAAGCTTGGCTTGCACATGTTTGCCCTTTTCAGGAATGACAACTTGTCCCATCTCTTCATTTGAGCTCATCTTTTACAGAAAGTGGTTCCACTGCCAAAGATTGAGGGTGCCTCATCATCTGAGTCTCGGTCCTCAGTGCACCCCTGTGACAAAATCAGATCTCCCCTACTGAAAAGAACCCCACCCCTGGTTTTTATGAGCAACGTCTCAAAGATCTGTTTAATCAAGTGCTGCATTTTTTTGGACTTGAGGGTTGACATAGTCTCTATGGACATGATTATCAGAGCTGCCTGAAGATGGTGTGGTCATCGCTGCGTCCACTGTGCTCTTTTTCACTAATGTGGGCTTGAGTCATTGTGGGTATCACATATTTTGTGAAATCCAAGATGTTTCTTGCTATTTCAAAGCTGAAAGCACTGGCCATCATCGTGGGTCAACAACCTGCAGAAGCACATGGTCACATCATAGATATGATTTACTCTTTAATGCTTGAACGAGTACAGAGTCAACAGCTTGGGCGCTGGGTCTTTGGCGCACACTTTTTTTGGTACAATTACTTTTTTTGTTTCTGCTTGCTGAACCCTCCCGCGGAGTACTTCACTCTCCATTTCCAACTTGAGTACTGAGCATGATGACACAAGTGATCAGGCTTCTCTGCCAAGCATGAACACGCACCTGTTGTCGTTCTATGTGGACTGCTTCTGTATACTTGGAGAACTCGTCTGACTGCTTGGCTCCGCTCCACCATACTTTATGTCTGTAACCGCAATGGTATGATTTGTCGGTGCTTGAGGTCTATATGTTTAAGAAAACTTTTCAAAGTCTGCTACACTGAAGGCATGTAATGGGTTGTTAGGACAACATTTGGAATGCCCCAAGCAGAGAAAGTGTAATCTAGCTTAGAGAGCTACAGACACACACATCGACGACAGCATCACTAGCAGAAATTCATAGACATTTGAAGGGTCTTCTCTGATGCATGTGGGTGAAAGAAATGGAGTGTGAACATCTACAATGCTGCCGCAGAAAGTTCCAAAATCTACAGCAAGGTGTTTTTTCACCGTGACTCATGGCGTAGGATGGGAGATCCCAGCACCAGGAAACACAGCCGTCCTCAGAATTCGTCTTTGTTGCTAAAATGTCCTGATGCCTTGTGTGCCAAAGTTCATCTGTTGTGACAAGCGCACTGAAATTTCAATGTGATGACATCGCACCAAAATGCCACAAGAAACAACCGAATCTTGAATCTGTTTAAATGCTTTCATCTTTAGGCTGTAAACCACATATGAATGCAAACAGAGGTAATTGATATCGCATCATTTGTGGTGGCCAGCGACTGTTTGACTACATTCAGAGGTTCATTATGACTTTGGCGGGCGGCGGAGGTTGCCTGCCAAACTCCCGCGTCGGGATGACCGCCTATGCAGCCGTCCCTCCAGGGGGCCGTTGACAAGTTTCCTGCTGGGCCAGCGGGATGAAACAGCGTTTCCGCCCACCAACCCAGCGGGAAACTCCATCACTGACGCTGGCTCGTAATCAAGACAGCCGCAATGTTGCAATGCGTCAGGTGCGGCAGCACCCATTGCGCTTTTCACTGCCCTTAATTCAGGCAGTGAAAATCGTCACAGGGCTGTCCATGCGGGCACCTGCACTGTCCATGCACTTGGCATGGGCAGTGCAGGGGCTCCCAGGGGGCCCCAGACACCCCCTTTCTGCCAGCCTTTGCATGGCGGTCCGACTGCCATGCAAAGGCTGGCGGAAAGGCAACTTGTAATCCGGAGGCCCTGGCGGATTACGATTGCCAAGACCGTCAGCCTTTCGACTGGTGGCAACCTGGAGGTGCCAGCGGTCGGAACGTGGTGGCTCTGCCACAGTCGTAATGTGGCTGTGGTGGCAGTCTGTCCGCCGCCACGAATGTGGCGGTCTTAAGACCGCCACACTTGTAATGAGGGCCTTAGTGTTGTATATTCCTATGTTCCTTTCATAGATAGCTCCAGTGAAATTAGTGCTGGAGCCATTTTGTGCACTGAATAAATTAAGTGTTTATCTGCTGGGGAGAATGAAGCTCCTCTTTGTCTGTAGCAGGTGGCAGATGTAACCTGCCAGGGCGCATTGTTTTCATGGCTGCTATATTGCCACACATTTATATTCCTGAAGGCAAATGCCCCACCTCTCAATCCAGGGAGAAGGAAGACTGGACATCTTCACTTTGGCATGGCCAAAGATCATTAGTAATGCCAGATGAATGGTCACTGTGGTGATGTGCTCTTTACAAATGTACAAGCACCATTGTTCACAATCCTAAACAAATGCCAACCCTTCCTTTACTTGCTATGAACAAATCTCCTGGCTGCCAGCGAGATGTCTCCTGATGTAAGAGATCATCATCTTGAGTTCTCTTTTAGCAGTTTTGAGCCATTATCACTCAAATTGTATGGGCCCATCAGTGCCATATTGCCAATAGTGTCACTTTTCTAAAAAATAAAGACTATCCAACAAATGCCTCTGCTTGAGAAGTGTGATCTGAGTAGTAACTAGGCAGCAACTAGTCTAGCAAGGAAGTGAGAATATAGCTTTAAAACAAAATCTGGAGCCAGAGCATTGCTCAGCACCGCCATCTTGTCTGGATGTTGCTTAATGCTTTTATCCAAGATGTTTTATTGGTAAGTGGTTTTGTTAAACCCATATTTCTCCAGCTTGAAAGTGGGACTGGCACATTTTAGTGCTCCGCATATCACTGTAGGGTTTCATCATTATTATCGTAGGATGCAACAAATTATAATGCCATCACCATAGCTGAACATGTTGACGATCCACCAGGTGACTGCCTAATTACCTTCTAAAAGTTTCTCTGAACGATGACACCTAAAGATGGTGTCCTGACAGCAAAATGGACTTAGGAGTGTAGTACATAGTGCATTTGGTTCTTCTCCTTCAATGTGGACAGGCAAACATCAACAGTTTATAGACTCAATTGGTCTTCTGTTTTCTTGCATTCCACAAGGGACAGGCACTCCAGCTGTCTAATCCTAGCCTCCACCCCCCCCCCCCCCATCTTAACTCACTCGTCACAATTTTCTTCGCACATAACAGCAATACATTTTGGGCCTCAGAAGTTCACAATTTGTCCCAGAACCTCAGGGTAGATTTATAGGCTAGGAAATGCAAGACTGCAAATCCTCTTCCAATTTTTTCAAGCATTTGCATCCCCCCCTCTTTTCTCCCAGCTTGTCTCAGAACTTAAGGCCAGTAGCATGGCACCATAAGGGCTTTGGGAGGGCACCATTGCATTACAGGCGGTTAAAAGTAGAACTTGTGAGGGACCACCAAAAGACTTCTTAAAATGTACCAGACCTCCTATCATTGAGGCTGCACAAATCTCCACTGTTTCTTTATGTAAGGCCCAGTTCAGTTTTTATTTTAGCAAATACTATTCCTAAATATTTATAAAAAGGGACCTCTTTTACCTTCCTATTGCCCAACAACCAGTTGTATGGTTTAATGTTTTTCCCAAAAGCAATAAGTTCTGTCTTCTCCAGGTTAACCTTCAGATTATTTGACTCACAATAGATATTAAATCTATGCAATTTCCTCTGAAGGCGTACTTGGGTTGAATCCAGGATGGCCGAGTCATCTGTGTAGAGGAGGCATGAAATGTGTCTGCCCCCCATTTTCGACAAGAAGTAGTTGGCAAGGATGCTAGGGAGATCTGCTAGTAAAAGAGAAAACAGTGTAGGAGTCAGGACACATCCCTGCCCCAGCCCATTACCTAAAGGGAGTTTCTTTGAAAATGTCCCATTTAGATCAAGCTCCACTTGGGCCCAGTTCTGCAAATGACGATCCTGAAGTATTGCTATAAGTAAGAGAGGATAGAAAGTTGCTGTAACTAAAGCCCTTTTCGAAGTGCAGCGACACAAGTGTAATGAGTGGGGTAGATGAGCATCCCGCCAATACGTATCCTTACACTAGGACTGCATCCCAGAAGATTTCAAGCAGGACCCACACTTCCTAGATTTCACAAAAAATTAAGACCTGGCTCTTAACAAGTTAGGGCTTGATTTAGAGTTTAGCGGACATGTTAGTCCGTTACAAAGTGACGTGCAGCCCAAAATATTTAGTACCAGTGCCATTGGATATAATGCACTGGTAATAAGGCAGAAGCGACAGCATCACGCTTCTGAAGGAGTAATCTGTCTGCTGGACTCTAAATCAGGAACTCAGTCTTTCTATGAATTGACTGACAATTATAATGCTTATTCTGCACTGCCAAAAGACCCATTACAGGTGAATATTGTGCTCTATAAACTACCCCATAAATATATATATGCATAAATATATATTTTAAAAAAAAGGATACAGGAGCGTTATAATTAGGCTCACATTTTAAATGTACAAAACCATAGAAATTCATCTGCCACAGTAAAAGTTATTTCAAGGAACTATAACTTGTGCACTAAGATAACTATAACTTGTGCCATGAGTGCTGTAATATACGGGGTAATGAGCAGTGCACGACTACAGTGCAAGTTATGGTTATCTTAGGGCCCGAGTTATAGTTACTTGAAATAACAAACAATACCAGCTGAATTTCTATTGTTTTGTACATTTAAAATATGAGCCTAACTACAACAACCTCTGTAACCTTTGTTTTTTTAAGTGACTTTCTCCTTTAACAACACCAACCCCACGTCACACTGTGCTTGGCTGTTCGCAGAGGGCCAACCCACTATAAGCACAACAACCCTGCGCCGCACACAGTCAAAGGCTGTGTGCCGTAGGGTTGGCCGAAGGACAAGTGGTCAACCCCCCTTTAAGCTCCAAACCCAGCGCTGTGCACAGCCAAAGGGGTTTGGAGCTTAAAAGGGGCAACATTAAATATATATATTTAGCGGGGCTGCACGGGCCCTTTGGGCCCCACCATATCCCCGGGGCTATCTAACAAAATTCTTGGAGGGACCACGTGAACCACCTATGCACCCCAGAGACCACCATCTCCCAGGGCAACATTAAATAAATATATTGGGGAGCCGCAAGGACCCCCCCCCCCCAGGCCTACATAATAAGTTTTAAAAAACTTTGGGCGACCTTGCAGATCCTCCCCCCCCCCCCCAGTTTTCAAGGACCACCACCTCCCTGGGACAATATTTAAAAAAAATATGGGGGGGGAGGGGCACATGAACTGTCCCTACCCCAGGGGATCACCACCTTCCTGGGGCTACATAATGAAAAAAAACTTAGGGGTGTGGGGCACGCAGACCCCACACGGGGCAACTCAAAAAAATATTTGAGGGGGCAGCACAGACCCCCCCCCCCCTTTGCTCCGGGGACCACCACCTCCCCTGGGCTACATTTAAAAAAAATAGGGGGGGTGCAGCACCCCCCAGACCCTGGGACCACCCCCCCCCCTGAAGCCGAGTCCCAAAATGGCTGCCAACACTTTCTGGTTGAAGTGTTGGCAGCCAATCAGATATCAGCACAGGGACAGTTGGATCCGCGGATTCCCCACATCCCTAGATATCTCTATTTTTTAACATTTAATAACTCAAACTACTGAACGGATGTACACCAAATCACAAAAAGCACAATCTGCGCACAAAGATCTAGCTTCTTGCCAAATTTGGTGTAATTCAGTTCAGCTGTTCGGGCTGTAGATGTGTCTAAAGACCCTATGGGAAAATGAATGGGGACCACATGTTTTGGGCCCCCACTTGACGGATTATTCCGAAACATTCAAGGCAGCGGCTGAACCAACTGTCATATTAGTTTTGAAAATTTTGCGGATTCATCAAGTGACGACAGTTATTGGCAAAACAAAAACGCTTTGTCTATGGAAGCTAGGTCCTTAAAATAACTACCTACTGTGGACTGCCAGTCGGAGATATATATTTATATATATATATAGAGAGAGAGAAAGAGAGATAGATATAGATATATATAGATATTACGTATATCACTGCTGCATTTGAAATGTAGCTTTGCATACTTACAGAATACCAAATATTGTGGTCTACTGCATGGAAAAAAACATCACGATCGGTATATAATGCATACCAGTTTGGTCTGATGAGCTCTATTCGCGCTGGAAAGCGCGCTGGAGTATAATTGGATATTCCTCTGTATAGCAGTAAATGTATTCAAAGGGAAGGCAAGTTCCCTCTCAAATGTCAGCATGTGTAACCTTGCCATGGGATGCAAAGATCTGTGCTCCCCAGTGTGTCAGTCACGAATCTAAAAGCTGCGGTTTATAATAGGAACATACAGTTGTGCTATTGTAACAGAAATGTTTTCTTGAGTCTGAGAGCATGGAGATACTCTACATATTTGTTTGTGGGGTTCGAAGCTTAAAATAAGGTAATCTCGCTGGTGTAACGGACGTAACCGAACTCCCATTAGTTTAGCAGCAAGCCCAATGAATATCAATATTTCATGATTAGTAATTTGTTATTCTGTAGTACTGATAATTTAGATCTCCTTCACAGAAGGCTCTCTGTAAATCCAGATATTAGAAGGAGGATTACCTATTGAGGACTTTTCAATGGGCTTTACTGTGAAAATGGAAAAGTGGTGGAAACAGACTTGCATGTGATGGCGTGTAAGCAAGAAGAATCCCTGGATGCCTGTTGTTCAACTACAGAGCAATGCCGGTCTACATTCCTCAGTGACTATTAGAAAAGTCCACTCTGAGGCTGGATGGATGGAGCGGATAGTTATAATTCTATGTCAGAATTGGAGGCGAGGAATACAGAAAAAATATTAATCTCAACAGGCTTTTGGGCATGAACATAGCCAAGTATCACAACAAATACCTTTCTCTATAGCAATACTGTCTCTTCTACTCTGCGGCAGCTATAGATAAGGGTTCTGTTTTTCTCTGCCTTTGTGACTTTCGTTTGAATCGGTTTTTACTACTGTTTGTGCCATATTTGGATGAATTCTGTGCCAAACCTTGCTCTTTTGCAGCTCTCTGTACCTTGCTAGCCACAGGAATGCTTTGGTCAGTGCTTAATTTGTAAATAAAAACGTGCCGGTGCCCAAATCCCTCCTCTGAAACTCGCGGCCGCTGCATTTAATGTACAAGCAGGGAATACTGAGGCGGCATAATCCTTAAGCCATCTCGGGCCTCTTCAATCCATTTAAAGCCACTCCCTGCCCCTTCAGTTCACAATGCGTTCTGCTTTCTACCTTTGTGATGCTTTTTCGTTTTTCTCTTCCTCCGTCTTTTCCCATATGTGTCTTTTGCTCGCAGCAAATGCTTGAGGCAGAAGAATAAGTGCCGGCCCTCAAAAATGAGTGCCGTGATCAGCACCGGAAACAACAAGCACAAATTAAGCACTGCCTTTGCTCTCCTTACATGGTGGTGATATCACTGGAAGCGAAAGCAAACACGGTGAGGTGTTCCACCCGCTAGTTGGCACTGCGGCGCTCGGCTAGAGTGACTTCCTCTGCGCGTCTCTCTCTATCTCTCTCCTGGGAAGATTGCAGACCTGCGCTATAGTGGCCTCATTTGTTCTGCTTCCTCAGCCTGGAGACGGACGCCCCAGCAGGGGTATGTAGTCCTAATTCAGTTTAAAAACTACTGACGCCTCATCCTGCGAGATGCTATTATTATGGGTGCGTTTTGCTGGGGGTAGGTATTCTTGCATGCTTGCGCGGACACTCATTAATGCCTTTGTGTTTGCCTCGATTGTTTATGCACCCAGGCATTACTCCTTTGGTTACTCACACCGTAATATTCCTCTGGCCTAAAATCTGGCCACAGCCCTTAGGGGCATTATTGGAACACTGTTCCAATATGACCCTCTGTATTTTTGTGGGTGCTGTGTGCCAGGGGCCCTGACCCTTCAATTGGAGTCTTCCGGTCTCCCCTTATAGCACTGGTCACCCCAGTTTCAAACTCTACAGCTTGTCTGGCTCTAACTGGAGCCACTGGTCTCCCCTATAATTGGGTCACCCCCATATCCAAATTCACAGATTGATGTTAATTTGAGCCTCTGGTCTTCTCCTACTTCCCTGGAGCTCCAGGCACACACTTAATCCTACAAATTCCCGACTGACACTATGCAGACCTTGGAAAACACCTATATCGAAGAAGAGGATGTCTCATTCTTCCCATAGAATGAGGAATTCTGCGAGGCTGTAGATGCCTCCATTGACAGGGTAGTGGTGGATGCTATTGCCCCCGTCAAACAACACCTTTACTGGCAGATTGCAGAAGAATATGCAAAGACCTTTTGCCCTCTATCTCCTCCAGCTCTAGAAACCCCTCGCCCAAAACATAAATTGTTCAAAGTAGACCAAGGCGCCTTTGGGTGCCTCAAATGGGCCTTCCTCACCCAGACTCGGCCTCCTAATGACTCAACCGAGCCCCTTCTAGACTCCCGAACCACACTTCCCGATGCAGGGGATGGTGGCAACTCACATGGCGACTCTGATGACAAACCAGACCCCTCTCATCCATGGCTTTCCCCCCCACAGACTGACAAATCGGAACTCAAATCTGACATGGCAGACATGCTGAATCCGGACGAAATCGTGCATCCGTGCTCAGCAAATTGAGCTCCAGCATTGAAGGTGGCCAAGAATGCAGCTGCCCGTTTACCAAACCCTTTGGAAAAGAAGCGTGCAGCCACTTGCAAGCGGAATGTCCCTGTCCAACCATGAAAGGCAAGGTGGTCATGAACCTGGACACAGACACAAAAAACTCCTGGATGCTAGGGGCACATCACCTAAATCCTCAATAAGGCGGAAGAGGCAAAGGGCCTCCAGCTACCTTATTTCCCCAGAGGCCCTCTCCGGTTGGGCATAATATGCTATTATCTTTCTGGGAAATGCCAATTGTGCCCTCTCTACTGATTGCCATCACTCCATCCTCATGAAAGTCGACCCCACGCTGGGAGACCTGTCATCTTCGGAGGCTAGGACAGTGGCCCAAGGGAATCTTTTCAGTGATCCTTTTGTAAAGAAGCTTGGGAAATTCATGGCCACGGTTTCCTCCCTTGACAAGGCAGAATTCTCCATCGAAGATACCTTCAATGCACTTGTTTTCCACGGGGTCGGCAGAAGCAGGGGCTACACAGTCATCCCTCCATCCTTCTAGTTCTCCCACAGACAAGGCTCCAAGCGAGGGCAGTATCAGGGCTCCACCCGCTTCGCCACCTTCTACCCAACCAGAGACCAGAAGTTCAGAGGCAGAGGTGCCAGAGGTTCACTACCCTCACCGTTGGGTTCTCATTGGCACCCTGGTGCTTCACAAAGGTCCTCAAACCTGTGACAGAGCACCTAAGAGCGCAGGAGATGAAGATCGGCGTCTATATTTGGACTACATGCTCCTGATGAACGCTTGCCCCTGGAGGTTGTTGATGCAACTGAAGATGACAGTTTATCTTGTTGACCAGCCTGGGTTTTGTGATCAACAAGAGCAAATCACTTCTCATTCCTTCCCGAGCCATCAACTATCTGGGATTCAAGATAGATTCATCAAGGGCAACTCTGAGCCTGCTGTCGCAGAAAATGGTGAAGATTTGACACAAATTGAGACAAGCCTTAGCCAGACAATTCACTTCCCGCTGGCAACTAGTTCGGTTGGTAGGACGGCTGTCCTCATTCATCCAGGCTTTATTTCCAGGGCCTCTATACAATCGAGCGCTTCAATGCCTCAAAGCCCATCATCTAAGGGAACATCTCTCTTATTCCCAATGAGTACCTCCTTCAGATGACCCAAGGTAGAGATTTGTAGGTGGGTTTCACACATGGAGGCCTAGAATGGGAGGGCCATCTTCGGTTCCCATCCGGACCTGGTCATCGAATCAGATCCTTCCGATTGGGCTGGGGTGCTCACTGTGGAGAACGCTCCACAGGAGGAAGCTTGTCACGCAACATTTGCACATCAACTGTCTGAAGCCCCTGGCACGGTGCTTCACAGTCCGCTGTTGGATCAAGGACAGAATTCAGTCCTCCGTCCTCCTCAAGATGGACAGTGTGTCGGCAGTGCAATACATCAACTACCTGGTGTGAACCAGGTCGACAACACTGTCAGACTTGGTGAGGGACTTCTGGCAGTATTGCGTGGATCATCATATCTCGGTCACGGCAGAGTATCTTCCAGGACATACGAATCAGATGGCAGACTGGTATTCTCGCCATTTTCAAGAATCCAGCCTTTGGAAACTGGACCCAAGAAAGTTTGCCTTGATAGCTGCCAATTGGGGTCCCTTTTTGGTGGACATTTGCTTCGAGGCAGGATCACAAACTGACATGATTCTTCAGCTGGAGGCCAGATCCGTTGGCGGTTTGCCACCGATGCATTCCTCCAGGTCTGGATGCAGAAGATGGGATACGCCTTTCTCTGGTCTGCAATGATCACAAGGGTCTCTCGGTGCAAGTCTGGAAGAGGCAAGCAGAGTTGGTGTGGTGACATGGGTTTGGAGATCACAAGTTTGGTTCTGTGTTCTGATGGAACTTTTTTGGGATTCTCCAATCCTTCTCCCCAACTTTCAGCCTCTTCTTCTCGATCCGAACCTCTCACCACATCGATTGAGGTTTCCTCTGCCTCATGGCATGCCGGATTACAGGCAATGCTGGAAAATCCCAGGACTTTCGAGACAGGCTGAGATCCTCTTGTCCAAAGCCTGGGATCATTGCATGACCAAAAGCCACACATCTCCTTGGACAAGGTGGATGGGTTGGTCCACGTATGGCTCTCATGGACACAGCTATAGCTCAGATTCTCAATTTCCTTTCTGATATGGCCTCCCAAGGTTTAGCATACCATTCTATCAATGTGTCTCCATCAGCCATCTTAGCAACCCACTCCCCGGAGGACGGTTACCTGGTTGAACACTCGTTTGTGAGGAGACTTCTGTGAGATATTCGTCTCGCTTTGTCTCCGGAGTCTTGATATTTGAGCTTGTTGGACATTAATCAAATCCTCAATCTCTTCCTTTCTTGCCAACCCAACAGGTTCTATCACGTAAAGAACTGTTGGCCAAACTAGCCATGTTATTTTGTCTAGTATCCTGGTGAAGAGTCTCCAATGTTCAGGCTCTGGATATTACAGGTAGAGTGTTTTCTCCTACAGGAGTTTCCTTTATGGTCGGCAGGCAAACAAAATCTAATACTAGTGTCATCTCTTACCCTGCTTTTGATGATTTACCAAAACTTTGTGTGGTGAGATATTTGAAGGCTTATCAAGAAATGACAGAGGAGATCTGTCCTCCAGGGGAGAGACAACTTTTGATTGCCATGGGGAAACCACACAGAGCAGTATCTTCCCCACGCATGCAAGAGGCTGGCATTAACATTGGCTTATTTGGGACCCATTCTTTCAGGGGGGCGATGGCCTGCAAGGCTTTTCATCTGGATGTCTGTTTGGAGGAAATATTAAACGCAGCAGATTGGTCCTCAGATTCCACCTTTAAGAGGTTCTATTTTAAGACAGTCTCAGATGTGGCACAACTGGTGCTCAGAAAGCTTTGAACTAGCATAATCCTCGCCACCAGTCCTGACAAAGAATGAAAATGTTCCTAGCAATCGTAACGGAAACTTTAAATTCTATTAAGAACACCAAGGTGAGGATTATCCCACCCGATGAGAAATTCTTGATTCTTCCTCTTCCCGTATCTCACTAAGTAACAATTTTAATTCCTTATAACAGAGGGTGTTAATTGAACCTTCCCTGAAAGGAATATTGGCAATGTTCTTCGTGCTTACTGGATTGATGTTTCTCTTGTTTATAATGTATTGTTCTTGTGTCATATGATATTGGTACTGTGAGATTTCGGGGTTGTTGAACTTGGCTTACCCTGTGGTGTTCTTATTTCTTAGGAACTCATGGATCCAAGCAGGATTAGTGAACAATGAACGATTATGTGAGGTGCACGAAGAAAAGAAGCAGTATTGCTATGGAGAAAGGACTTTGTTGTGATATTTGTGTTATGATTGGTTATGTTTGTGCCCCAAAGCCTGTTGGGATTAATAGATATTGTCTGTACAAGCTTCAAAATGCCTGCGGTGTATTATCTTTAATCAGCAAAGTAAAAGATTAAAGCATAATCCTCGCCTCTGTGTCCATAATAGAATTGAAAGTTTCCGTTACGATTGGTACAAACATTTTCATTCAAGTGGACTAGAGACACGCAGACATTCAGAAATCCGCTCACTCACTCCATCACATTTCATTTTTACTCTCCCTCCAGGACATCCGATGTTCAGAAGAGCTCAGGGTTCTGGGCATGACCACACTTTGGAGGGAGTTTTATTAGTGCAATCCTGTGAAGATCTGAACATTATTCTAGTGAATGCAGAATGAGACATACAGAAAGAGACCCATAATCTGCTACATGGCCCTCAATCTGTCCAATCGGATGGTGGGGAGGAATGCTCAGATTACTTACCAGTAATCAAAACAAAGACCATGCTGGTCCTTTCAAGCTGGCCCATTTGGCAGTGTCACAGTGCCTGATGAACAAGTTACTTACCTTCGGGAACAAATTATCTGGTAGAGACATTGTCTAGTTGTAGATTCCTTACGTTAGAATTTTCCCCAGACATCAGACTGGACCTGGAGATTCTTCTTCAAGCAGTACCCTTGCGCCATCAGGTGCCGTCTGCCAACTTTACGCCCATTGTTGGTGTTATGGTCGCCATGATGATGTTGCGTCGTATACAGGCACCACCCCGGCATGCTGAAGCCAGTTTTTTATCACGACTTTCCACGCCAGAAGCACGGAGCCACAAAGAACACAGACTGGTGTGCCAGAACCAGGGCCCTGAAAGGGAGTCCCTGTCCCTAGAAATCAGCTCGCAGAGCGGGAAGGATGGGTTAGTCGGTAAGGAATCTGCAACTAGACAATGTCTCTACCAGATAATTCCTTACCAAAGGTAAGTAAGTTGTTCATCTGATAGGGACGTCTAGTTTCAGATTCCTTACCTTAGAATAGATACCCAAGCAATACCATCCCCGGAGGTGAGTCTGCGAACCAAGATCATACTAAGAAGTCCTGCAGGACTACACGGCCAAAGTAGCCTTTCCTGCAGACCTGACTGTTTAGTGAACGTGTGCAGGGACGCCCATGTTGCTGCCTGGCAGATGTCCAGGACTAGAACTCCACATGCTAATGCAGCGGTTGCAGCAGTTGCTCTGGTACAGTGAGCACGCAAACCCTCAGGGGGTTGCTTCTTAGCCAAAGCATAGCACATTTTGATGCAGAGAACAACTCATCTAGAGATGGTCCTTTACTGCACCGCCCAACCTTTCTTCACACCCACATAACCAACAAAGAGTTGATCGTCCATCCGGAAGTCTTTGGTATGATTGAAATAGAATGCCAATGCTCTTTTTGGATCTAGACAGTGGAATCTCTCCTCTTCACGATAAGGATGTGGAGGGTGTAAAAAGTAGGCAAGGTGATGGACTAGTCTACATGAAAGGGTGTGATCAGTTTAGGGTGAAAAAGGCCCTGGTACGAAGACCACTTTGTCACGATGGACAGAGATAAAGGGTGCCTCTGAAGAAAGAGTTTGCAGCTCACCCACTCTACCAGCAGAGGTGATGGCTACAAGAAAGGTGGTATTTAAAGTGAGAAGCCGAAGAGGACAATTATGGAGGGACTCAAAGGGAGCACATATGAGGAAAGTGAGTACCAAGTTCAAATCCCACTAGGGCATTATGAAAGGGGTAGGAGGAAACAAGTGGGTAAGACCCTTGAGGAATCTCTCAACAATGAGAGATTTAAACAAGGAGGGCTGATCTGTTAGTCTGAGAGAAACAGAAATGGCAGACAGATAACCTTTAAGGGCACCCAAAGCAAAGCCCTTCTGGACAAGAGAGAGTACAAGCAAAAGAACCTCAGACAGAGGTTCGGAAAGGTGATAACAGACTTGTTGGTACAACATGCCATACATTTGTTCCAACGACAGGCATATACTGTTTTGGTGGGGGGGGCGCCTGGCTGCCAAGATAACATTACAGACTTTGGGCAGAAGGTTGAAAGCTGTCAACTGCTGCCGCTCAATCTCTACGCAAGAAAGTGGAGACTGGACAGGTTCGGGTGGAGAACCGTCCCATGCTGCTGCAACATAAGATCAGCCCGAAGAGGCAGTCTGAATGGGGGATCGATGGCCATACTTTGAAGCTTGGGATACCATACTCTCCATGTCCAGTCCGGAGCCACAAGGATTACTTGGGCCCAGTCGGTTTTGAGTTTCTTGAGAACTTTGGGCAGAAGTGGTATGGGCGGAAAGGCGTATAGAAGGCATGAGTTCCACCCAAGATGAGAAGTGTTGTGGAGCGAGTGCCGCCTTGGAAACTCCAGTACGCAAAAACAGCTGACATTGCGCATTCTCTGCAGCGGTGAACAGATCTAACCAAGGCTCTCCCCACTGCTGAAAGAGACCATGTGCCGCCACCAGATGGAGATGCCATTTGTGATCGACCATGCATTGACGGCTGAGCCCGCCAGATGTTGAACCACCAGGGACATGCCCTGGTTTCCAGCCACGCCCAGAGGAGTGGAGCCTCCTGACAAAGGGCCTAGGACTCCACTCCACCCTGCTTGTTGCAGTACCACATGGCTGTGATGTTGTCGGTGAACACCTGCACCACTTTCCCTTTGAGACAGAGAAGGAATGCTTTTAATGTAAGCCTGATCACCCTGAGCTCCAGAAGATTCATATGGAGCCCAGAGACCAGACGCCCCTGATCTCCGCCTCCCCCATGTTGCCGCCCCGTCCCAGGAAGGATGTATCTGTCACCACGGTCAGATCTGGTTGGGGAAAGGAGAGGGATCTGCCTTTGACCCAATTGTGGTTTGAAAGCCACCACTGCAGATCTTGCGCACTTCCCTCTGAGATTTGGACCATGTCGGAGAGATTCCCCTAATGCTGCACCCACTGGAACTTCAGGCCCCACTGCAGAGCCCGCATATGCCATCTGGCAAGTGTGACTAGTAGTATGCAGGAGGCCATAAGGCCCAGCAGCCTCAGAGTCATTCTCACCGAAATCCAGGACAGCGGCTGAAACGTCAGTATCATAGTCTAATTATCCTGGACTCGCCGCTCGGGAGGATACTAAACTGCACTGTGTCCAGAACAACTGCGATGAAAGGGAGCGTCTGAGAGGGAGTCAGGTGTGACTTCGGCACATTTATAGTGAGCCCCAGCGAATGCAGGCGGTTCACCATAGTCTGGAGGTGGGAGACGACAGCCTGGGGTGAGCCTGCCTTCAACAGGCAGTCATTGAGATAGAGGAAGACTGAAACCTCTAGCCTGCGCAGATGAGCTGTGATCACCGCCATCACTGTTGTGAACACCCGAGGGGTGCTGGTAAGGCCAAAGGGGAGCACGGCAAACTGAAAGTGCTCATGACCTACCATGAACCGCAAGTAACGTCTGTGGGTGGGCAGGATGGGAATGTGAAAGTATGGCGTCCTGCAAGTCCAAGGCTACCATCCAGTTGCCAGGGTCCAGGGCAGATAGAACCTGAGCCAGAGTAAGTATTCCAAACTTCTCCTTTCTGATGAAGAGATTGAGGGACCATTGGTCTAGGGTTGGGTGGAGGCCCTTGTCCTTCTTGGGCACCAGAAAGTAGCGGGAATAACAACCACAACCTAATTCTGGCACAGGGACCCTCTCTATGGCTCCCTTAGCCAAGAGAGCTTTAACTTCCTCGTGGAGAAGTGCCAAGTGATCCTCCGCCATCCGATTGCAGGATGGTGGCATTGCTGGAGGGGTAGTCTCGAAGGGGTAAGTGTAACCCCTTCGGACAATTTGCAAAACCCACCTACCCGTCAAGATGGATTCCCAGTGGAGCAGGTGATGGCAAATCCTCCCTCCAACTGGTCTGCGATGGAGTGACAGACTAGGAAGATTTGGGGGCTGCATTGAGGAGAGGAAGCTGTGAGGGGCATGGTTTCTGTGTTTGGAATGGGTTGCATCTCACCCGTCAGCAACAGCTTAGGAGAGAACAGCCCGGGCCTCCTTCGGGACCTGTGGCAGCACCTGCGCAACCGTATCCCGTAAAATATGGGAACAGCGGCCCAAAAGGCACGTGTTGTTCACAGACCGCAACACCAGACTGGAGGAAGAGAACATCTTCTTCCCAAGTTGGTCCAGTAATTTTGATTCCCTATCCGGGGGTGTGGATGGGAATGCTCCAGAAGAGGAAGAAGCCTGGATGACCAAACTCTCAGGCGTGGGATGTTGGGTCAAGAATTTGGGATTGTTAGGCCTGTATGACCGCTGGCAATTGTCCTGTTGACAGGAGCCCCTGGGCTGGGTTTAGACCACGTCCTCAGCAGGATATCAGTGAGGGATTCATTCAAGGGCAAAAGGGTTCAGACGTGGAAGAACCTGGCTGAAGCATTTCAGTCAGGAGGTTAGTCCTGACAGCCACAGAAGGCAGCTCGAGGCCCAGGACCTTGGCTGTTCTTCTCACCACCATAGAATATGAGGCTTCTCGTGGAGGCACGGTAGGAGAAGAAAGCATGCCAGCATCAGGGGAGGGTCTAGACCACTGGCTTTGCCCAATATACCTGAGCCCAATCCATTTCAGGATCTTCTGGCTGGAATTCTGAAGGGTCCAGCGACCCCTCCATACTCTCAGCGTACCCATACCCATAGGCATAAGGGGCAGGATCCAATCTGGGAAACATAGTCCCTGTCAAAGACGTAATCGGCATCTAGCGACGCTGCTGCGGCTCTGGATTGAAGTCGGGAATGAGTATGGAATCGACGTTGATCGTGGGTCCAAGCTGCATTGAAAGAATAAACGTCTTTACTGATGCTGGGGAAGGTCACGAAGGCACGACCGGCGCCGGTATGGATATGGTAACAGATCCTAGGGTGCCCTCCAGAGCCGAGGCCGAAGCCGCCAGTGTGGAACCCAACGGGGCCCCCTCCAGCCCTAATGGGCCCAAAGACATCACAGGAGGGTCAATCTGCCAAAAAATGGGGCACAAGGCCTTGGAAATATCTCTCAGTTGGGCAGGGGTGGCTCTCGCTTCCTTAAATTCGAGGAGGCGCGGAGCCGACCCAGAAGCAGGCTCTGAGGACGGAGGTCTAGAGCATCGATGCTCCTCCCACAACGCATAGTCCGAGCGACGGGGTGAAGGCAAAGAACGTTTGTTCTTTTTCAACTTCTTCTTCTTGTGACCCAAATGCCCTGATGATTTGGAGGACAATTGGTAAGGGCTCCGGTCTCATGACCTTCCTCTCGAATGAGACCGGAAGTGATGATGAGCCGAGCACTGGGCCACCAGGAGCTTTATGGACTGCTCCCTCAAAGCCCTTGGGTTCATGGCCCGGCACTCGGAGCACAACTTCAGGTGTTAGTCGCGCCCCAGGCACCACAATCAGACAAGGTGTGGATCTGTCACCGACATCATGCAGTGACAGGAGTCACACGGCTTGAATCCGGTCTTGCAGGAAGACATCTCTACGCACCAAGTAGGTCAAAAAGCTTTGAAAAAAAGGTTGAAAAGTCAGTCAAAAAACGATTGAGGGTAGCTCTTCTCCAGATCTGTGCATAGGCTGGCGCGGAAAGAAAAGAACTGACATCAGCATACCGGGGTGGTGCCTATATATGACCGTGACATCACGGCGCCAACGATGGACACAGAGTCGACCGATACCACTTGACTGTATGCAAGGGTACTGCTCGAAGAAAAATCTCCATATCCAGTCTGACACCTGGGAGAAATTCAAAAGTAAGGAATCTGCAACTAGAAGTCTCTATTAAATAGGCCAGTTCAGCACTACCAGTAATCTTTATTACACCTAATCAAGGTCTTCTATGTCATAATCCTTTCTCTGTGAGGCAAGTCCCAACAGAAAACGTGTTTTGTTTTTTAAAGTTTTACTAATTCAACCATAACAGCCTTTTTATGCCTCACGACGGCTATGAAACTACACCGACTCTCCCAAACATCTTGATTATGCAAAGCAAATAGCTTACTCGAAAGGGTCCCTAATTCGGAGTAATGAAGATTCCTGGTATGTAGTCTAAGCATTACCAGTGTATCTTTATAATAAAACAAGTGTCCAAAGCTTTGCTCAGAAGCCTGTACTATTAAATGTCAGAGCGCTGAATACCAATGCTCTAAAGCCTTTAATTCACCTCAGGCGTTTTACTGCCATACACTCTCTCCCCTTTACCTCTCTCTTACTGGTTCCTTCTAAATCACTTTGCAATGGATTTTCCTTCTTTCTCTTCTTTAGTCTTTCTGCTTTGTGTACTTTGCCCTCTCTTGCTCTAGGGGAAATGTCTCAAGAGGGAAAGGAAGTGCTGGTTCCCAAAAATGAGTGCAGGTGGCCCGACCAGCAACCATTGGCTCACATTAAGCACTGAGCATTTCCTCATCATCAGCCTTCCTTGTCACAGTCGTTACTCCATGAGGATGTACCAAGCGGAAGGAAATATCGTTTACACATAACAAGTTGAATGCAACATCTGCCTTTATTCCATTACCCTTTGTTTGATATCAAGCAAAGGGCCAGGTGTGCAAAGCCATTTTGCAGCCGTAAAGTCTGCAATTTGCAAAAATCAAAGGGTTTGCAACCACAATATGGCTTTTTTAATGCACTTAACCCATTTTGTGATTTGGAAACAGGTTACTGAATTACAAAACGTGTTTAGAAAGGCCTAATGAATTACTATTTGGAAGGGGAGTGTCTATGGCAGGGGTCTTCAAACTGGGGGGCGAGCCCCCCTAGGGGGACCTCAAGTGATCCCAGGGGGGCGCCAGGCTCTGGCCAAAAGAAGCATTTCACAGATAACAGTATTTTGTTTTAAGCAGAAACATGTTATTGCATTTTTAAAACGGCAACAGTACTTAACTGCAATGTTTAAATATATCTAGACATATTTAAACATTGCCATCTTTATAAAATATTTGTGAAACATTCTGAAGGGGGGCCCAGTGATTTTTATTTTTCAACTGGGGGGGCGCGGCATTAAAAAGTATGAAGCCCTCTGGTCTATGGCATCCCTTTCAATTATCAGTTTGTTACCGTATCAGTATTTTCCAACAGAAATCTGGTAGCAAAACATTGGAAAGCTACTGACTCCTGAGTTGGTGTGGTACCATATTCACAAAATTCCAAATACACTATAAAAATAGCTAAACGTTTCTTTTTAAATGCATCTATAAAAATGGGTTGATTTTTAAAAAACATACTTTATTTAAATGCGATCACAGACATGGTGGTCTGCTGACCCAAGCAGCCCAGCATCACTGTGATGGCATCCAGTTGTACGGAGTCAGAATTTACTACGTAAAGCATGAAAACTGATGAAGTAGTTCGGATTATGATCCACTACGATTCAGAATTTTGTGAACTGACCTATTATTGCATGGATTAGTTTACAAAAGTTTTTTCCAGTTGCAAAACGTTGGTGCGCAATTTGTGATCACTTTTTTGCAAATGGAAATGTATCCATTTGGCCTCAGTTAATCTCATAGAACAAGGTACTACCTCTGAAAATTGACCATATTTTCTACAAGATATGTCCAAATGATAGTGATGTACCAAAGCTTGAAGGGCAGACCATGTTCCTGCTCTACATATTTCTGACATTGAGATACCCTTAGCATTAGTCCATGAAGCTGCAATTCCTCTTTGACCCACCCATGATTCCTACAGGTATAGATACCGCTGCACATTTCAAAGCTGTCAAAATAGCTGACTTCACTCACTAATTTACTGTTGAAGTTAAAGATGTGGGTCCCTGGCTATTTTCTCCAAAAGTCATAAATAAAGAGGGACAAGAACGAGATAAAATAAAGCTAAAATAAAGCAATAATTTTCTTTCAACTTTTAAGGAAAGTGAAATGTTTACTTCTGGAGTGGATGGGACTGGGAAAAAACTGACAAAATAATCTCGTGTTCCAAGTGAAATTTAGAAATGAATGTTTTATCTGAACAAAGGACGTGGTCAAAGAATAACTTCGGATAAGGCTTATTAGTTTCTAAAGTCCCTACTTACTCTGGCCGTCTATGTGAAGTAATAAGCAATAAAAAGGCAACTCACGAAGACAGAAAAGGAAATACACTGACTGTAAAGGTTCAAAACGAGTATTCTGAAAAGCTTTCTACGCAGAAGGGAGATGCCAGGCTGTAACTGGGGGACGAATGACCGGTCTGCAATGTTCAAAACCAAACAGAAGTTTACTTGCTAATAAGAACGTAACCTTTGAGACAGAGCTCCCATGATATCTAATCGCTTTAACTGCCACCCACTGAAGTTTGAAGGAAGACACTAACAAACTTACAAGGAAAACATCTCTAAGAGAGTATTACTTTGAAATGGCCACATGCATTAAGGTGCAAATACTTTTCTAAACACCATTTTGAAATGTTTTGCAATGCCTTTCAGGTGAAGCTAATGTAGGGTGTTTTTCTGCTTTGCTGAGTACACACAGCTACTCCTAGAGAGCAACTCATTCCCTCTAGATTCAACCTCTCAGGTTCTAGACCACTCATTAAAAGTCTCAGGAGAGCTGATCTGGGGAGATCCGGCCACTGAGGAGGGCTTGGTTACATTGGCAGATGGACTCGAGGCTTCTTCAATACTTTATATTGCCTTCTGGGCCAATATGGGACTATTAACAATACTATGACTGTCTCCACCTCAATCTTGATGAGCACCCTCTGGAAAAAGTAAATCTGAGGGAAGGCATATGGTAGGTCTTTCGGCCATTTGAATGGCAGGACATTCACCCACCACGTTTCCTGACAAGGCATTCTGGAACAAAATTTTGGGATCAGTGCAGGTTTCCTGGGATTGAAACAGATCGAACCAAGGCCACCCCATCCCGAGGATCAGTCTGAAACACTTCTCAATGCAAATGGTATTCACTGAAGAATGGAATGTCCTCCTGCTTAAAAGGTCTGCCTTGACACTGGCGACCCATGTTATGCAACATGCTGTCAGGAATATAAGATTTTTAATTGCTCAAAGTCTCATAGTTTGAACTACCTTGGCTAGTCCCTGACAACACGTGTTCACATAAAAACGTATATCTGATCGGGCCACCTGTTTCCTGTCCTGAACGTCACTGTCGCCATGTAATCAATGGAGCAAGCATCTGAAAGACCCACAGGGACAACATCAATTCTCTCCTAGTGACACTGTGAAACTGTGATTCAGCTCTTCCAGGGCCACTGACCATGAACTATTGAGTCTTCTAAAGTTGCTCCCCATCCCAGGGCAAAGATATCTACGGTAATTAACTTTGGTAAAGGGGAATTAGGTGACTCACTTTAACAGATTTTCTTTTGATAATCATGATGCAAACCCTTCTGGAATTTGAAGCAAGAAACCCATTTTTGCTGATCCCAGTAAACTAGAAGATGGCATATTAATGGATTGAGATGCAGATAAGCTCACGGAACCACTGCCGTTTTGGCTGACTAGAACTCTTGCATCAGCAGTCACATTTCTGTTGGTGCCCAGTCCTTTGACAACAAAGTAACCAGGTGGTGCAGAGGAATGATAATTTGATCTAGGGGTAAAAAGACTCTTTCTAGATCTGTCCTGCATGGTGCACCTATGAACAGCGGGTCCTGTGATGGTATGAAACTAATTTGTCTTAGCTTAGAAGAAAGCCAAGCTCTTGCAGCATTGGGCATATTGTTTCTGGGTAATTTTGTGCCTTAAAAAATAAAGAAGCAGAAATTAATATATAATCTAGTCAAGGAACTAACTGAATTCATGATTTGCAATAAAATCACAAAAGGGCCCAGTAGTTTTGTGACGCACAAACGGCAGTGCTGTGAATTTGGAAGTGTCTATTGCCCACTACAAAAAATAAAATTCTGTGATCCTTGTTAAATTGGCACATGTCTTTCAAGTCTGAAGTTGGCATAAAATCCCAAGGATTTATGAGCAGAATCATTGTTCTGAAAAATATAATTTTGGATCACGTTCTGAGGACTAGCCAATTCTGCCATTTTAAGCCCAAGAACGGTTTGTTAACTCCTGTCTACTTCGAAAATACAGAAAGAATTGAGTGCTAATCGATCTGGAGGTACTCAAATTATTTTCCTTTGCTCCATCCATATTGTGACTCCCTCGCAGAAGCCGTCTTTTTACATGGTGTGTACTAGTAATGTGTCCTTCACATTGTTGTATTGTCATTGTTTTGGGGGCAGACAAGCACTGTTAGAGGGTGGCAGCTGGAATATTTCAGAACAGGTGACCCGCAGGCGATAGGCTCATCCAAGAAATGGTCTTCTTGCACAAACACCCTACTTGAACTGAGGCAGATGGCATTGTTTGTGTCAAAGAAGCTAATGAGACCTTGAAGCAAGCCCTCTAAAAGGTTGGAGAATATTTTTTTCTTCAGCTAATTTTTTAAAAGCTCATCTAGCTGTAATTTTGGCCCCAGCAAGGGAAGGTGCAAATTGATACATTTTTGTGTATTATCAAATGTTTATGGTTTCACCTAAAAATGTCTGCTCCCTGAAGTAATAACACCAGATGAGGTGGCCGCCACACATTAAGAAAAATGATATCAGATAGAAATCTAGCCTACTTTGTACTCCATCATACAATGCCCGAAAATCGTTCAGCGGTGCTTGAGAGGCATACGCAGCAAATGTCTAAAAGTAAAGTTTGAAGCTACACATGCCCTCTCCAGTGAATTTTCCAACTTTCTCTGTGTTGCATAGTGTGGTACAGTCATCAGACGACAGATTAGATGATATACTGGCTACAAAAAATGTCTTCAACCGTTTGGGGAAAGTGCATTTCACGACTTTGAAATGATATCTTCATGCCCGAAATCTAGAAATCCTGCTTTCTCAACATTATTCAATTTTCTCTCTAGACAGATCGAATAGCTAAATGAACTGGCAAGGTATCTGATGCATGTGTACCAGAAAAACTGAGGTATTCATCCGAATCATCATGTTCCTTTATGCTAAAGCCTTTACTATTTTTTTTGCACTATATTACTTGAATCAAATTGCCAGTCCTTGAACATATTTTCCGCTCTAGGGTTCAGGCTGTGCATCATCCAAATCTTAATTCAGTTGTGTGAGATCTTCATATGGGCCAGGCAGCCCATGGGCTTATATCCACTCCTTTACATGCTTGTATTAATACCAGGAGCAGCTCCCGTCCAGTGTGCATAAGAGTGTCTGATTACACTCGGGCTCCCAACAGCAGAAATATGCTAAGGAGAACAATCGGGCCATCTCCCCACTATTGCGTGAACCTAGGCTATCCGCAATAAATCTCAGCCTTGCCACTCAATCAATATAAACGTATTCCTTGCTGTTGGTCTGAGGATGCCTACCTGCAGATAGAGACAAGGAAAAACAGAGTTTCAGAGCTAGGTGTTGCTTCACCATAGTCATGAAGAATAAGCTTAGTAAAAGGACTATGTTATGGTTGAATGAGTAAAACTTTAAATAAAATGCGCTATGAGGGGAAAAAGAGCAACAGGCGCTTTTCTCACGGATGAGAACTCAACTCCTGAAGTAAGGACTGTGACGAATATGACCCGGCTGAGGAAGTAATGCTTTTTTCCACACTGTTGCTTTCCCATACGGTCATGGACAATCTTACATTTTCTCGGTCAGTGACTGGCTTCTTGAAATTTCTATTTGAGGCAGGATCACTATGCCGAGGTCCAGGGAGCTTTGCACCGACAAACTACTGACAACAAGCACAAAGAGCTTAGAAACACCACAGATCTAGGATTCTGCTTTTTGATTCATTGTAATTGTCATTCAGTCGCTCTCCTGTAACAACAAATATCCGTCTTGCAACGTTTCCCTCTCCTACAATGGTACAAGTTGTTTATGAGCATTGCTTTATATGGAACTCAGTTCCCTGAAATCAAATACAAAAGAATGCAAGGCCTTTTTAACTACTAGATCTCTACAGACGGCAAGTTTATTAACAGTTACGTTACCAGCTGGTCAGACAATGACCCTGCAATCCCAATGTCCGTGCATCATTCTCATATGACCTATGCAGATGACCCAGCGCCTCTACTATTTTCAGTACTAGCCATAGTAATGCTGTGGGCAGTTCTAAACAAGTACAGTTTAATTCATTTAATGCAAGAACGTATTCAGTCTACAGTACAACTTTTATTGCAATTGCATCGTTTCTTCCATTACTCTCTTGATAACTTAACTTTTATTAATAAGCCCTAGACAAGCTAGTTTACGTTGGTGAGGTTTCCACTCTGTGCGGGCTGTTAATTCATTCGTCACAGGTTAAGTTCGATTCGTTTTGCTCAAGTCACCTTGTGCGGTTCTAAATGAAGTTTAGGAGTAACTTTGTGGAATTAATTCTGAAAATAAGCACATGATCTTTAACTGTGCAACTTTTATTTTATCCTTTGTGTTGGTGGTATGCTGGTAGGCTGTCTCATGAACCAAATGTCTGATATAAGCGAGTCAAATGCAGCATTTCAGCTATTTTTCTATATAAGGCGACATTTTCACTTGTGTGTTTGCAAAATTTGTATGAAGATAGAAAGGCGTACATAATTTAGTCAGATTATTGAAGTAATTTGGTATTATGTGTGGCGTAGTTAGATTCACTTTCCATTACATTTTAAAATACTGACTAATTTATGGATGTACATTTTCGTGTTTGTTAACTGTTAATTGGGAACTGAATGTGTATTTGTTATGGTAGTGAGTGCTCAAAAAGGTATTCTACTACCTTAATTCTAAACGGATTCCCACTGCTAAGAAAGGAGCTGTGTCTTGTTATGGGAGTATGATTTGAGTGGAACCTGACCTCATAATGACACTGCAATTCAGACAAATAAGTTTTGCTGAGTGTCTGACAAGTGATTTTCCACCATCAAGTCTACAGCAGGACACTTTCTTTGTGAGTCCCATGGACAAGAAAGTGGACACGGTCTTGTACTGACCCTCTCTTGATGGTGACCTCTCCAATAAGCTACACAGTCTGGATGAGTAGCTCTTTTTGTCCTTCACTGCCCAGGCACAGAGGTTTAGCAGCCTTTCCTATCCCCCCTTTTCCATAGAACCAGTATTGCCCTTGCAGTCGACTTGTAAATGGATCCCCTTGCCTGATACCCCCTCCCCTTGCAGTTGAACATGTATTTTCATGGGGATATATTGTTGTGGTCTACTGATGTTTTGTATTCATATTTCTGTTACTTTTGACCGAGGAGCCCAAATGATCATATATTCTTTCTGAACTTGCCCACTTCAATTCTTTTGACCTGTGTCCACCAATACTGGGCACTGGACTTGCAGCATGTAATTTACCATCAAGCTCTTTTATGCTAACTTCAAAAGCAGGGACTCTAATTATTGGCCCTCAGGATCTACCACTACATTGCTTCCTTATTTGAAAATGTATACAACAGACAATGTTACACCAGCTTATTGAATTTCCTGAGTCATCCAATGATTTGTCCCTTTTTGGGAGGCCTATGTAAAAACATGTCTCATGCAGTCCATATTTTGCTACTCTAGAATTTTCCATTTAGTCTCTTTCTGAATGTTTGGTACATCAGCGTCTCTGCTGCTGGCCATGATTTGTTCATCCACCAGATATCCTTTAGTCGGTATTAGCAATATCTTACCCTCGTGAAATGACACTAGATACTATAAAATTATTTTAAACTGTCTATCCATTTGAGCCATTTCGTGCTGTCTGTGGAGAGTACAAGTAGTTTCAGTGCAAACAGATTTCATCAATTAACTGTTTTTCTTGGCAAACCTGATGATAAAACATGGTCTCCAGCCACTTGCCACCACAGAGAGAATATGTACTTAGACTCGGATTCAAAAGTGGGTACCACTATCTGCTGACCGGCAATCTAGCATAGCCCACCCTCCTGAGACTGCTGCCACAGTATCACCAACCACCAGGTGGTCCAAGAACAAACTGCTCTCACTAAGAAACCTTCCATGCCTGCTATAATCAAGAGATCCATAAACAGCTTTAAATCCATTGGCTACGTACAGCTTATTCGAAGATGGCAGACCATGACCAAGTGCGAGTCCCCTCAGCTTCTTTTCCTTATCCAAGTAGGTAAGAAGCCAGCACAAAGACAAAAGCTTGGACATTTTACCCTCGCCTATTTACTCACCTCCCTTTCTGAAATGACTAGCATGCCTTCTATCGCCACACAAGAGTCGGGCAACTGTCTAGAGAGGTGGGCACCACCTTGGGAATGGATGTTGGGTCTCCAATGAAGTCTGTGATACACACTAACAAGTTACTAAGAACATAAACAACGGCAGTGTTTGCTGTGATTCAGGGTGACCGCTGAGTCTTACGTGGATTCCTCGTAGCATTGCACTTCAGTTACCATGTGTTTCAAATACCGGACAGTGCAGCACACAGCTGAAAGCCCATCAAACGGCCTCCCCCATAGGTGGGTGCACCAAGTATTGTCAAGTCGATTCTGGTGCTCAAAGTAATAGAGATACGACATGGAGCCCTATGCCACATCAGCTCGCTCAACACTCCCTGAAGCAGCCCAGAGATTGCACTTACTTGGGACTACGATGAAGAGAAGACGCAGGAGACTAGGAACCTTAGACAAATGGAGTCTAAAAGACCCTATACCAGTAATGTTTCTCATGCAGTAGAATGGACTGCACAGAGACATGTAGTCGTACTAATGTACTGCTTATTACAATCATATTGTAATATACATTTTCCAAGTAGTTCTGGGGGAACTTATCTTCTACCATGTGGTTCCCTGAACTGTAGCCACTTACTCCTTCCATTCTGCTTGCCCCCTCGAAACAATGGATTTGAATACCTACTACTTAAAAAAAATAGACAATTCTTCTAAAACATTTATTATAGAATGTGTGTGTGTACACACCTGCAGGTTTAAATGACAGAGCCGCAAGATGAGGACAAAGATCAGAAGAATGTAATATGAAAAAAACTGTATAATAACCAGGACGGAACAGTTTGCAACCCAGAAATCTGGTCTGATTCCAATTCACAACTGAGTTCCAATGGACACGATGAAGCCCAGGTCAAGAAACTGATAGCAACTGGGGTTTCCACCCAGGTTCATCCATAGAGGATGCTCAGAAAGATATAAGAAACTGCCATAAATACAACAATCCCAAATTAGGTCCTACTTCTTTTGACATGTAATCCTAAAATGGGATTCAGACATCTTTATTAAAATAATGGCTGCTTTCTGCAGTAATTTTATCTATTGAGACAAAATTCCACACTCTAGTCCACCATATGTCCATCAAGAGTCCCGGCATCTTGCCTCTAGGATCAAACATAATGTAAGTCGACAACAAGTGTCGTGTAATTAAAGACCTCCTAGGAAAATGCTTGTTACGTCATGCAGAGAGGAACCCAACATAAGCATCACTGTGTCCAAAGGATGAGAGATTACAGTAATAACACTTCTAGAGAGAATCTCCTTCCAGAAGGACTGCACCTGCTCTTGTAAACCATGTACCAGACCACCCCCAATCAAGCACTGGCAATGTCAAAAGGCCTGACTTATGTAAGTGCCTCTTGCATCACCGGTGGGTTTAGGCATCCAGTAGGTCATCATACATTAACTCTGTCACTCATCTTTGCACTCTATAGCCAATCATCCATCTGCTGAAGTATTCTTGCATTCACTCTCTGACCAATCATAATAAAATACACACAGATTCAAGAACAGCAAGTGAAATGGTATACATTACTCATGGCTACCCTTTTCCCATCTGTGCTGCTGCTAGAGAAAGACAAACACCATAACTTAGTTGTCTAAGACACTTTTACAGCATTACAATGTCATATGGGTGCCTTGAAACTTCAAGTTCAGACAGCAGGCTAATTAAAGAAAATGATCACAGCTGTGTAGAGGGCAAGCACTTTTTTGTGGCATCACACCACTTCTGTCCAATCAAAACATGTACTCCTGGCTCCCAGCATGTGGACAAAGTCAAAGTTTCTCTCTAGTGATGCTCATATAATTGTCCGGCAACAGCTGGTGTTGTCAAGCCAGACCATAAAAAGGAGAAAAGAGGCAAAGTATATCTTACTTAGTCTCAATGGAGTACAGTACGACCTTTATTTAAGTTTCTATGAGCTCTCTTTATTCTGAATAGGTGGTTTACCAAAGGGCCCTCTTAGCAGTGTAAACTTCTAAGTATGTTCAGATGGACGTGGGCAGGAGGACCCAAATCCCTCTGCATATGCAGTATGAGCCCAGGCTTCTCATTGCTACCCACTCATCCATCCATCTATCTAAATACATTCGAGAATTACACCCACTTTTGAGGACGCCTCATTATCTGGGTCCGAGTACCGAGTGATTTGCTGTCCATCTGACAACATGACACCTCGGAAGCTTATTGCAAAACACAATGGGTTTCCAAGCACCATGCTTACTTTGAAGAGCTGCATACTGATGGAGATTTAATAGGCCAAAGAAAGCTCTGCCTCAGTGATCCCAGGGAAAAGGTTGGATGGAGCGGGTATTGCATAGCTATGCATCTGGTCCTAACAAACAGACTACCCTATACCAGAGACCCTACTTGGACTGTGTGAATTCTACCACTCGGTTTAAGTGTGAGTAGGGCACGACATAGCAGGTTGAATCCCAGCAACAATTACATTTTCTTATCCCATCTTTCGACTTGCTGATGGGCTCACAAACAGCGAAAGCCAAGCAACAAGTTTTTTGGACTTTCCAACACCAAAAAGACAACTGCCACAACAAATCTAAGAGAAAGCCTACCAACAATCTACTCCAGAACATCAAGAATGTCTGCAGCACAGTGCCTGAGCCTCGTCTAGTTCTGCACATGTTCAACAACTAGGACAAATCAATGGCCTTGGAATAACAGGCAGCAAGGCAACACTAACAGTCTTGTGTCATTTGTCACTGCATCTGCAGAAGGTGGCACATCTGACCCCAAAACAGTATTCATGTCTTAGAGAGAGCAAGCATTCCGATGTCAAGAGGAAGGATTTCATTGCACACAAATCAATCACTCACTTTAATTTTATAGCCACTCGGCAATAAGGCAGGCAAGGAGGTTGCTTCGTTGCCACACAAAATGTAAAGATGACACAAACTCGCATACTGAACTACCGAGAGCAAGCAAAACCCAGGGTGCCCTATTCCCTCCGTTTAAGAATGTTGTTCTTAGATGCACGATTACGTGTGTAAGATTTTTTGTCAAAAGGTGAATACATTTGTGAAAGGTACGTTTTGCATCCAGTTCCCTAGATGTGTATTTGTCAGTCTAGCTGAACAATATCTATTTGAAGCCTGACTACCCCTGGGAGACCGGGCCTGCCTCGGTGCATTTCAATGACAGGTATGTCTCCATGGCATGGCTCAGGGAGTTCAGAGCTGGCTCCTGGTAACTATTATGGCCCGCAGGTCGGAAGCGTGAATCCCGTGTAGCCAGCTCGGATTTCTGCAGTCTTCAAACAGACTCTTTACACTGAGTAATAGTAACATCTGCTATTTACACTGCTTATGAACAACAAGCTGCGTTAATTCGTGTTGCTTAATAAAATCATTAACATTAAAGTATGCAGATGACACAGAAAAAAAGAGACCTGTAAGTAAGGGGGTCGGAAGCTGGACCTTTGTTAGCAAGGGCGGGGTTAACACATAAAAATAGCCTTTAATGCACACTGTTGCTTAGCTGGAGAGAAACGCTTTGCTGGTGAGGGAACACGGGGGCCATCTTGACTAGACAAGAAGTTTTCAGTGAAAATTTCGGTCTTGCGGTAAAGTTTCATTTTAATAAACGAGAGAGGTCACTTACCACATCAGTGCTTAAATATTCGAAAAAAGTACGTAGCTGCTTGATACCGAAATTGCACAACCTTGGAGGCAAAATAGAGCTATCCCATTTGCTTTCAGGGCAGAAGAATGTATGTTGTCCCTGAATCACCCAACACTCGCCTTGTTCTTCAAGGTATTGGGGCACAGCGGCTGTTTCAGGGGCAGTGCCCACTTGAGACAACACAAATGACTGTCAGAGGAGTGCTAGAGACGGAACCTGCAGACAAGGCTTCGGAAAGGAAGCTCTGTCTTGCTTTGAAGCCAAATTTATAGGCCCCAGCCTTAAAGTGACAAAATCTTGCACCGCCCTCACCAGGGATATTGTTTGTTGATCTCCACCCAGAGTGCCTGAACAAAGCTGCAATGAGATGGGAAGGGCAGAGGACCCCTGGCTTCTCCCTCACTTCAGCCTTTAATGCCTCCCTGAATATCAAGAACTCGCTCAGGCAACCAGCCTACAAAGCCATGGTCGGCTTCACCCTTTGGACAACTTCCACAGGACCCTCCTGAACTCATACAAAGACCAGTCCTTGAAACACACCTCAGCGATCCATCAACCATACATTGAGCACTGGCTGCCCAGAGACACGTTCTCGACCAAGGGCTTTTCAAAGTTCCAGAGAACACCAAAGCTGCCTCTCAGTGTGGATTTCCATTCTGCTATATGTTAGAAATGGGGTTTCTGGTTGGCTAGGGTATGCACCTAAGCCAGGCAGAACCTACCCACTCTAGTCAGGGCGCGGTAGTTACCTGTCCAAGATAACCCCTGCTCACCCCCTTGGTAGCTTGGCAAGAGCAGTCAAGCTTATCTCAGAGGCAATGTGAAAAGTGATTGCACAACATACACAACCCACGTGACACAAAAAATACACCACAAAGGAAACACAACACCAAGTTATATAAAAATAAACTGTATTGCATAAAACCTAATTAGACCAAACACAACATAAATCATTAATACCCTGCTACATAAGCAGTTGTCAGAAAGTCACACAGGTTACTAGTACTCTGCAATGAGTAGCAGTAGCCAGGTAAAAATATAGGTTATTGGTTATTCTGCAATACAAGCAGTAGTCAGGTTGTCATTATTACCAGGAACGTACATGTCATAGAAAACACATTGTCATGAATGCCAAGATCGTATTATGAATGTCAACCAAAATGGAACATTCCCTGAATGGTAAGTCATCGTTATGACCAACCTAAATGCAAATGTCAGAGGGGCACAAGATCAGAGATGCCAACACCATCACGAACGTACATATGAGGAAACATTTGCGTCTGGCACATGTCAAGTTCCCCGTGTCATATATAGGCTCCATCGCTCCTTCTTTGCTGTATGCAGTCCAAACTAGCTCAGTAGGGACGGAATCTCAGTCGAGGATCCTCTTACCGTCCTGCGTTCCGTCCAGGGAATGTGTGGTATCCATCCCTTCCTTTCCAGCAGGGAGATCTTTCGTGATCTCCCCACAAAAAAGAAACAAACAACAACAGGCCGCTGGGGCTACAGCAGGCTCTCGCGAAGAGGAGGGAGACTCTCTCAAGCCTCCCCTGCTTCCCTCTGCTTAGGGCTGCAGCTACCCGCCCCTGCCTCCTACAGCCATGGGGAATCCAGGGTGGCTCCTACCTGCAGGCAAGAAGAGTTTGTCCACAGCCCAGAGGCCAGGAGAGATCAGTCCTTACGGGCAAGGGCTCTCCTGCCCACTGGGCGTGTGCGCAAGTGCACCGACCTGCACTGCACGCTCCAATGGCGGTCGATATGGGGGACTCCACCACGCTGGGGAGTTCCCGATGCTCCTTCTTACTGCCACCAGCACCTGCACTCGATCGGTTGCACGAGCTCCCCTCCAAACGCAAGATCGCCATCCTGGGCTGCAGCGGTGACTACACCAGTAGCAAGTGCCTTCCTGTGCCCCAGGGGTACTTGAAAGAGAGCGCTCCACCCACTCTTGATAAAAGGCTGCTGGCGGGTCCTCTTCTCCTTTCCAGCATCGGGGGAGTAGGGGCACACCCACAATCATATGGGGGGGGAGAGCTCCCTGCGTCCACCGTATTGCACAGACGGAGTGCTTGTCACGAGCTCCAGGGATACAGAGAAGGCTTTCCTCATGCACTGAGGTAACAGCATGGGATTCTCCCAAGTACCACTCACAGCTCCTCCATAGCGCTGGGAAACCAAGTGGCAGGGCGCCCTTCCTGCACTCCAAGAAAGGAGGAAATGCAGAGGAACAGGGGGACACACCACCCAGTCCCTGGAGACAGCAATGGGGCACCGGGCTGTAGGGTCCAAGTAAGCAGGCCAGCACAAGTGTTCCAAGGCAGTGCCAGTCCCTCTCAGTGACCTAGCAAGTCACAGGTCAGCACAACAGCAGCAGTCCCAAGGCGGTTCCTGGTGAGTCCTTCCAGCACCATTCAGTGACCAGTTCAGTCCATTATTGTCTAAAAATGTGGGGGAAGACCTCCCGTACTTATACCCATTTTGTGCAGTCTCCACAAAAGGGGGAGAAAGGGGTCCAACCAGTACTGACCGGTTCCAGGAGTGTCCCTTTTCTCCTCCAGCACAGGCTCCAGACATCAGTGAGGGGTAAAAAAGCTCTTTGTGTGAGGCCAGGGCTCAGCCTTTACAAAAGCAGGTGTGCCCCGCCTCTCCCTCTCAGCCCAGGAAGACCATTCTATATGCAGATGCACCTCTATGACTCCCTCACCCTCCCTGTATACAGGCTGTCTGAAAGGTATGCACAAAGCCCAGCTGTCACTCTGCCCCAAACGTGGATTGGAGGTAAGCTGCAAAACACCAGAGTCATAAGCACAGAAAAATTCCCACTTTCTAAAAGTGGCATTTCTATAATGGTAATAAAAAAATCCACCTACACCAGTAAGTAGCATTTCTCACTACCATTACAACCACACCTAACATGCCTACGATAGCCCTCATGGATTAGACAATACCACTTAGACATAAGGTAGGGCATTACCAATGCAATCCTATGAGAAACACAGCACTCACAGCAGTGAGAAACCAAATAGGCTGTTTGTCACTACCAGGACAGACCACACAAACCAGGCATATGTCCTGTATTTTACCCAGAGCCCAGAGAGCACCCTGCCATTAGGGATAGCTAGGGCCTACCTTAGGGGTGATTTATATGTAGTAAAAGGGGAGTTCCAGGCCTGGCAAGTACATTTAGATGCCAAGTCCAAGTGGCAGCACACTATGCACACAGGCCTGAGACAGGGTTGAAAGGCTACTTCTGTGAGTGGCACAAGCTCCACAGCAGGTCCCCTAGTAGCATTTAAATTACAGGCCCTGGGTATAGGGGTACCACTGTAAAAGGGACTTCTAGGTAAATTAAATGTGCCAATTGGGGGTAAGCCAATCATACCAAATTTAGAAGGGAGCGCACATGCACTTAAGCACTGATCAGCAGTGAAAGTGCTCAGAGTCCTAGAGCCAACAAAGAGAGGTCAGAAAAAAATAGGAAGATAAAAGCAAGAAGTTTGAGGATGCCCATGTAAAAAGGGCCAGGTCCAACACTCTATAAGAAGGACAATGAAAAAAGCAACTTTCAGACATTGGTATGTAAAGGTACTTTTAACTCTGTGCCTCCCCTACAAGCTTTAATGGTTTCACAAAGACTTCCATATTCACACGAGGTACCTCTGTCTTTAGTGCAAAACTGTTAAGCACCATTTTTTATATTTTATTTCACTTCTATGTTTCCAAAGTAGATAAAACATTTCCTTTTTTGCTAAAAAAAAAAAAAAACACATGAAGCTCACTGACTCAGAGCTCAACTGCTATGTATTGCTGAGTACACACAAGGTCCAATATTGCCCATCTCGTACCTTATACATTGAGTTGAGGTCTCACATCTTCCCCCTCTAGACAGAGTATATTTACAGCTGAGACTCTAGGTCTCCAGCCTCAATTCCTGGGTGTGTACTGCTTATTGCACCTGAAGCTCGGTGTCTACCACCCTGGCTCCTTCGCGGAGTTCAGTATACCCAATAAACTAACTCATAGCCTGCTTCGGTTTATACCGAACTATACTTAAGTCCCTGTTATCTGGCACTCTGTGATCCTGTGTATTGCTGAATAAACATAAGGGCATACATTTTACACCCCCACTCTCCCATTATTTCTTTTCTACGGACACCAGAGGTCTTTCCACCAAAACTCTGGCACACCAATAGGCACATCTGACACAATGTTGTACTCACCTTTGCTCCAGTGAATTGAGTACAACCAAAGTTCTGGGTACTCAATATGAGGTTACAGCCAAGTACACCCTAGGTAAATATCTACTACCACATCTCCCGCATACAGCAGACTATAAGTGACGTAATACCGCGTTGATAGCACATGTGCATAAAGCCCTCAATGCATCAGGATCCTTGGAGACCCAACCATCCTACACTTTGAAGTTTGTGAGTTGCAGGTAACAATATCTGAACTGCAATCCTGAAGTACTTATCTTGAATTATCTTCAAAAGAAGTCAGCAAAATTTAAATATTAGAAAGTATGGTTGCTGTCACCTAGACATGCAAATCTGTAGTGCTTAAAAAAATATATATATACTGGATCAAAAGTGAACCCTAGCCTGATGCTGACCCAAAATCTGGAAGCTAAACCTTAGGGAAAATCTTAAACCTAAGCCTAACCCTCCCCCGGGCCTCATCAAGGTGCCCCCGTTGGTTGGGAGATGACGCACATTTTACTCACATGATGTGGTCCTCAAGCTGACGTATTACAGGAATATCACTACCACCCTATCCGAGGCACTGGAAGTGTTGTATCCAACACACTAATGGCTAACATAATAGGCCTCTTCTCAGGCCCTGAAATTGACAGGGCCTCAGACGAATGTGTTCATTTTAGATTGCTTTTAGTATGTCGCAATATTATGATACACTGGACAAGCACTGACTCAAAGTGGCACTCAATAACAATCAAATGATTGGATACAGAAAGCATACATTTACATAGAGAAGAATGCACAGGGCTGAGGAAAATGCTGATAGCAGAGGGCTGGGATGTAATGTTGGAAGCATTCAAAACATATAGTAAGAATGATAATCGGCCTCTGTAGATTCCACGGACAGCTACTATTCTACTGTAGAAGATATGTATGCTACTTAACTTACTGAACATTTGTCACTAATCTTGTCATCCAATTGGAACCACTGCCTTCTCTCAAACAAAAAAAAAAGAAGCTTTTCTTTTTGAAAGCGGTCCCATTTCCTTTAAGGAAAACCAGCTGCATTTAAAAAAAGTCTGCTTTATTAAAAAGCAATCACAAACATGGTGGCCTACTGACACCAGCAAGCCATCATCCCTGTGATGGCTGTGGTTCCTAGTGGGTTGCAAATTATGACCTACCTCATTAATATTCATGAAGTAAGTTGATTAGTCACCCTCTAGGAATTGGTAATTTAAAAATAAAACTTTCATAATTAACAATACCTAATTCCAAATCGTGGTTTGGAAAAAATCTCTATTTGGAAATTCTCATTCTAAATGGTGGTACATCTGGTCCTTTGTTACGAGCACTTGTTCTTTACGACCCGCAAAAATGTATTTAATCACATTCATGATGCTTACTTTTTTTGTTTTTAATTTAAGATACCGTTTCTCTCTCCCATTTTCGACTCCCTGCGTGAAGACTGTCATCGTATTTTATTGTATTTTTCCGTCGGGCCTTTTTGTTTAATTTATACCATTCGCGCTGCATTTCCTCTCCGCTTGCGATTTTTTCCTCTGTAAAGGGCTGTATCACCTTGCTTTTGGGGGTCTACTTCGTGAAATACAAAAGTCTAAAAAATAAAACTCGAATCTATTTATATATTCTAGCAAACAATCGCTTAGCGTGTTTCGGCGTGAAATATTTCAAAATGAAAGGATTTCAACTTTAGATTTTCAATATTTATGTTGTAGTTGCATCTATTGTGACTGGTTTCGGAAATGTTGCTCCCTCGCATGTTGCCTAGCACCCCCTCTCCTAATACTCCTGAAGTGTGAGGTGAGGAGGTGAGAATGAATCAGGCGTGTGCGGAGTACAGAGCGAGCACATTATTCACCTGCTTGGGATGCAGGATGCGAAGGGCTGACTCAGTCCAACAGGCACCTCTTCAGGGGCTTTTTATAGATTAAAATGTATGCAGATTGGCCCGGACCCCAGAGAGAGGCCTGGGGAGGGGGCAGGAACAGCAGCAAGGAGGCGGGGACAGCAGGTGAGTAGGAGTACCCAGAGTGACCTCACTCAGCAGCCCCCCCAGGTTTCTGCAAGTGCCACGGTCCCCTCAACATTAGTTGTTTATTCACCAGGCATTTCACTGGTGGTGGCACATGGTGGACAGGGGAAGAGAAAAGAGAGGGTTAGAGAGAGAGAGAGAAGGGAACATTCAGAGAGGAGCTAGAGATAAGAGAAAAAGAAGAGAGGACAGAGTGGAAGAGAAGAAAACGAAGAAGGGGAGCGAAGAGAAGGACAGAAAAACGAGAGGGAATGGAAGGATTAGAAAAAGAAGAGGGTAGAGGTGGAGAGAGAGAAAAAAGAGGAAAGCAGAGAAAAGAGGAGAGAGGGGTAGAGAGAAAAGAAGAAGGGTAGAGGGATAATGACGAAAAAAGGGTTGAGAGGATAGAAGAAGAGTGTATGTGCGAGAGAGAGAGGGAAGGCGTGTCAGAGAGAGATGGAAAGAGGGAGGGATGGCAGAGAGGAGAGGAAAGAGGATACAAAAGAGCTGAGAGAGAAGACATAAAAGAGAGAAGACAGAAAATAGAGAAGAAAAAGAGAAGAAAGATCAGAGAGTGTGTGTGACGGGGACGGGAAACGATCGAGAGAGAAAAAGGCGGGGAGAAAGAGGAGGAGGGGGGAGAAAGAAACGAGTGGAGTGGAGAGAGGAGAGAAAATTGGGGAGAGAGGAGAGAAATTGGGGAGAGAAAATTGGAGAGAGGGGTGGGTGGATGTTTGAGGGGGAGAGAGAAAGAAAAGGAGTCGACTCGAGAGAGCGCGAGACAGCGATGTGGGTTGGGAGACAGCTACAGGTGACAAGACAGTGGCCTCTGGAGCTCCGCCCCCCTGGTGACAGGGGGATGAAACGTCACCAATGTAGGAGCGAGCCCTCGGGTCATCAGCCCTTATCATCGAGGTAAGAGCGCCCCTAGTAGACAGGCACTGAGCGATCGACCACGTGATATCTTACAGTCCCAATACATAGGTCCCCGTGACGTCATGGACTTCATGCTACTGTGAAATCCTTCTCTGCAGACCATCCATATAACCAAGGCTCTTCCACAGAGGAGGGTGGACACCAATGCAAGAAAGACCCTGGGCCTCCGCAAATTAACGTCACGGGGCCATCTTCATGCAGGAGTAAGGCTATCCTAATGCAATATGAGCGACCGACGATCAGTAAAGACAAATCCCGGACCTGTAGTAAACCGTGAATGAGCTGTACATTGCCACTTGCAGTCTGCTGGTTCCCCTGCCCGGTCGATAGACAGCAGGGATGAGAGATCTGCCGATACGTCCTCAAGAGAGTTGCCTCCCTCGACTCCTTATGGGTGGCTGCATGGTGTGAGGCACGAGATTGTCTGTCACCTGTGTGTGAGGGCTACTGCCTCCTCGCTTTGATATAGTGAGAGGCCTATAACAGATGGAAGAGCCCTGCTTGGCAGACGTCTGCCTCCGATATCACAGTTTCCCACTAGAGGGCAGTTATGTGAACACAATCTTCGTTCTTTGTAGTTCATATATTCAGGGCCACTAGAATTATGCGTCAGGGGAGGGTAATTTACCTGGCAGGGTTTAATAAATCATACAGATAAAAAGGCAAGTTATGCTGCAAAATGCAGCACATTTTGCAATAGTACTGCATCATTATTTCGTAATTTTTAAACTTGGTAATACTGTCAGGGCACCAGGTCAACTGTGTGCCATCACATGTTTATTAACTTTTGAACTAGAAACAATTGTTTTGCTGAAATTTGCGGATTACGAGGCAGATGATGGATTATGTCGAAAATCACTGCGGCCGCATAATGGCATAATCGCATAATTCCAGTGGCCCTGCATATATTCAAATCCCCATTTCTTTTAGCAACTGCCCAACTCCCCAGGCAGAGCCTTACGAGTGCTGATATTAGGCTGAAAGTCCAGAACTCTCATGCACAGACACTTCCAGTAGCAGCCAACCTTAAGGTCGGTGGGGCACCACCCACCCACCCTTTGGCAGACATGACAAGTGTCTGTCAGGCTGAGCAAAGGTCAGCCTGACACTCTTCATGTTCAGGTCAGGCGGTAAGGCGCTACAAATGCGCTAAGTACGCAGGCGCCTTGTTTCCTGAGCTGAACTTTGTCAGGCTGACCATTTGTTTCCTGAGCTGAAATTTGTCAGGCTGACCGTGTCACAGCCCTGTGAGTGTGACCTCCTGAGCCCAGCAAAGTGCTTGGAGGGCCCCTCCCTAATGACTTGCGTCACTGATAGCCTCAGACCTGGGCGCTTTAGTTGTAAACCCTGAAGTGCCTAATCTTGAGTGTCAATCAGTGACACCTTGTCACAGAGTGGGGTGGGGTCACCAACTCTCACTGACTCCACCTCACTGTGTGACAAGTGATGGAGCAGCAATCCTAATCCTCCAGGAACCTCAGAGGCCAAAATCACTACTGCAGCCGGTGTTTTTTTATTTTTTAAATATTTGGCATGTGTGTATGTATGGATGTGTGTGTATTTGTGGGTGTGTGCTGTGAATGGGTGTGTGCACGCTTGTGAATGGTGGGTGTATGTGTGTATGACTGTGAATGCATGGGGTTATGAGTGTGCATGTAGGTGGGTGAGTGTATGAGTGTGGCCCGCCAGCCCCCTTTCCTGCTCGAATTACTGATCGTCACTGGAAAATTCTATGGCAGGACCATAGGCTCAAATTATGCTTCTCCTTTCTTTACTGCAAAAATTACAGCAGACAAAAAAAATGATGAAAAACAAAACTACTAAGGCACAGCTATCCCTTCAGAAGGTGTTTCAACCCCGCTTTTTTGGAAGGACAGGTTGACACAGAGATCCATCGTCAGGCCACTACTTCACATAAGGTTCCGAAGGAGGTTTCCCCTTCCATAGGCAAGGCGGGTAGGATACCTCCGCAAGAGGTACTTTCTTCCTGCCAGAGTTAGCGGCAGTCCATTTAATAGACACAGCTATAGGGGAAACGGATCTGGCAACTCAAGCTCTGGATTTACAGGTACGCATTATTTCAATGTCAGGTGTGGTTTTTGGGGACAGAATCATGACTGTTCCTTCACAACTGATAGTTGATTATGGAAGATGCGTGGGTTCTAGAGATGGTACAATGTTTCAAGATAGAGTTTCACAGCACTCCAGTGCAAGAATCAGACCCCAAGCCATAGAGGTTTTCCCATCTAGAACAGCGATTTGTAGATGCAGCGATTTAACATTATTGGACAGAAAGATCATGTGTCTTTCCGAACCTTATCCCAGGGGGTTTTCCAGCACTGTATTCTTGGTGATAAAGACAGGAGGAGGTTATTGGTTCTTATTTAACTTAAAACAGTTCAAACTCTGGATTTTGTACAGACATTCAAAAGTGAAGGGTATCCTTCTTCTATGGGGTTTATTGAAGGAACAGGAATGGATAGTCCAATTTTCAATTCCAATTTTCACTCCTCACTGACAATTCCTTACGTTTCAGAAAATAACTCAATGGTACAAGTTCACCCTTCTCCCATTCGGCCTTTCTTCAGCTCACTGGTGTTTCATCAAGCTGCTGAAGGCTGTGGTCGAGACCATTAGAGCCATAGGAGTACCAATGATGGTTTACTTAGATGAGCTAATAATTCTAGGATCAGACTATCGTTATATTACACTTAAATTGGGCAATTCATTTGTTGCAGGAGTTGGGATTTGTGATCAACATTACAAAATCAGTCCTAGTTTCAACTCAAAGCATAGATTTCCTGGGGTTTCAGGTAGATTTGGTGACAGCTCAGTTACAACTCCTGATGCAGTAAATAAGGAGCATCTAAGAAGGGACTGAGGTTAGAACTGACCAATCAGACTTTATTGTGGAGAATATTAGCTAGGATTGTAGGTCTGTTAGCATCATCCATACAGGCAATATTTTCAGGCCCTCCGCATTACAGAGTTCTTCAGAGACTTAAGATTCTGCATCTACGGATCAGGTGATCTTGTTAACGGAGGTTGAAACAGAACTGTCATGGTGGCTGGAGCACATGGAGGCCTGGAATGGCAAAGCTATTTTTAGGTGCAGCTGGAGATGATTAGAGTCAGATGCCAGCAGATAGGACTGGAGTGTGCGATATGGGTAAGTATCTATGGGAGGCAGGTGGTCGGAGACCGAACTAAACCTTCAAATCAATTGTTTGAAACTCCTAGGGAGTCATATGACATAAAAACTTTGTCTCCTCAGAAGGCAAACTGTGTGTCGTTCTGAGAATGGACAATATCTTCACGGTCCACTACATAACAAGTCAGGAGGAACCAGTTTCTGGATGTTAAATGGAACCAGCCAAGGATTTCTGGCATTTTGTAACCTTCAACACCAGTTTCCTTGGTTGGCAGAATATGGGGTCCATGCATTGTGAATCTCTTTGCATCCAGACTGGTCAGAAAACTGAAGATTATCTTCAGTTGAAGGCTAGATCTAGCAGCAAGAGTGACAAGATGTGTTCCTTCAGAATTGGATCAGGAATCTTCATTACATGCTTCCCCAATTCACGATGATTCTGACAGTCATTACTGAAGTGATGAGACAGGATGCAGATTTCAATTTAATGACTCTAATGTGGAGGACTCACTTTGGCTTCTGGTCCTTCTGGAAATATACTGTGACCTGCCAATCCAATTCCCAATCTTACCAGATCCTCTCAGAGACCCTCTGGGTCAGCCACATTCTTTGATTCTGACAGAACAGCTGCAGCTCATGGCTTGGAGGATTTTTTTTTGGGGGGGGGGGGAGGGACTCGTTGGCAAATGCCTGGAATTTCGCAACAGGCTAAGTTTTACATCAAGCAGGCATGGTCCACCAAACCATAAAAGTGATGCTCTTCAGCCAGGAAGAAATGGGTATGTTGGTGGGACAAACAAGGTGTGGCTCCCATACAGTAAGATTTACCCTTAGTGATTAACTTATCGCAGCTGGCAGCACATGGTTTGTCCTATAGATCTGTGAATAATCTTCGATCTGCCATTTCGGCTGGGAACAATCCGGTTGTAAACTGTTGAGGGCATCTCCCTTTCTAGCCCACCTAAACCTAAATACTCGGTGTTATGGGATGTCAGTGGGGGTGTTAAAATTGATTGAGAGGTGGCTGGGCAATTTGGATTTAAATAGGAAGCAATTATCAGCTTAACTAGTCATGCTATCATGTCTAATTTCATTCAGGTGGGTACGGGATGTTCGTGCTCTGGGTCTAGCATGTAGAATATTTTCTCTTGAGATAGTTTCATTTCATATTACTAAGCGTACAAAGACACATTCTAAATGTATTTCTTACCCGCTATTTCCAAAGAATCCTAAACTATGGTGGTCATTATGACCCTGGCAGTATTACAACCGCAGGGCCAAAACGACGGGAGCACCGCCAACAGGCTGGCGGTGCCTCCCGGCGTATTTTGACCACGGTGGTAGTGCCGCGGTCGCACAGCCGGGGCTGGTGGTTTCCCGCCGTTTTAGCCCCGGCGGTGATAATCCGCCAGGGCAGCGCTGCAAGCAGCGCTGCCCTGGGGATTATGACTTCCCTACCGCCAGCCTGTTTCTGGCGGTTTGCACCGCCAGGAAGAGGCTGGCGGTAAGGGGAGTCCTGGGGCCCCTGGGGGCCCCTGCACTGCCCATGCCACTGGCATGGGCAGTGCAGGGGCCCCCTAACAGGGCCCCATGCAGCTTTTCACTGTCTGCACAGCAGACAGTGAAAAGCGCAACGGGTGCAACTGCACCCGTCGCACGGCCGCAACACCGCTGGCTCCATTAGGAGCCGGCTCCTATGTTGCGGCCGCATCCCCGCTGGGCCGGCGGGCGTAAACTAGGTTTGCACCCGCCGGCCCAGCGGGGATGTTATAATGGGGAGTGCGGCCGCACGGCGGTTACAGCTTGGCGGGCGGCGTTAGCCGCCTGCCAATGTTGTAATGACCCCCTATGTGTCTTTCAATGCTTAAAAGTGTATGATGATCCTACCAGACTGTTTAGATAAGATCCAAGGCCCAGTTCCTTATTTCTTTACATAAAACTCATGGGCCAGTAATGTCAGCTGCATTATGGAGGTGGGTAAAATGGCTTTTGGTGGAAGCTGGTAGTGATATTTCCAAGTTTGGTGCCCATTCTATAAGTAGTGCTATGGCCTCAAAGGCTTACTCATTGGGGGTCCAGGATAAAAGAAGACATGAGAGTAGCGGATTGATCAGCTGAATCTGTAAGAATGTTTATTACAAGTCTATTGGAAATGTTGCTTCTGTAGTTGTGGGAAAACTTTAAACAAGGATAATATGGCCTTCCGGTCCTCCCATGGAATAAAAACATTTCTAGCTGTTGTGTAAAGAATGTACACAATAGCGTGAATGCTGTGGTTTTGCACACGATGTCATGTAGTTTTATATTATTTACAATGAAAGTGTATTTTTCCTCCCTGATTAAATGTGCTTACTAGAGGGAGGCAGTAGCTATTGTTGAGTTTCTATTTCAGGAAACAAAAGGAAGCAGTAGAGACTGTGATCGTCTGGAAATGATGGCTTGAGGTCTGCTGTTTGCAGAAGTTTCCCAGCATGTGACTTGTCGACACGTTGCACTTCAGGGACTTATCAGCCAATGTCAGGATTGGAATCCATTTGTGTTGAACTATGTTCAGCGGCTTTGTTCTCCCACAGTTAGCACTGACAATGTTCTGCGGACTGGAGGTGAGACTTTTATCACAAAGAAAGAGGCAGCATGATGGTGCCTACCCCATTTGGAGGACTTGGTTCATGGTGAATGGTGGGTGACGTAGTTTTGTGTTTCTGAACTTGTACTTGGCGGCTGTGTTTTTGGAGTAAAGAAAAGAGAAGCAAGAGAAGCATGATCCTCACCTCCAGGTCCTTAATAGAGTTGAAATTCCTTTACACAATAGCTAGAAATATTTTTTTTCCTGAGACTATTGGCTGCTCTCCACCAGCAAGCTTGCTTGCTGCAATACCTTTACTGCAATACCTATCATCTAGCAACCCCAGCAAAATTACACTCTGCTAGTCTGGCAGTATTCAGAGCATTCCTTATATCATTCACCTGGATGAAAACCTTCCTGGCGACTAAAGGTGACAATCTGGTAGCTGACTAGTGGTTGTGTGATGTGGCTAACTAGAGGTATGGCTTTTATTAGCACATATGGGGGTGCGGTCTAATCCTATATGTACATCCACAGTAGTAAATACCTAGCTCAACATTTTTCACTGTACTACATGTGAACATGTATGTGGCAAAGCATAGTCTGCCTCAGACCTTCCTTAGTAAGGATATCCTCCTCGTTTGTGTGTCCCTGCACTGAGAAAAGATGGAAAGTTGCAATGGATCCTCCCTGAAGAGTCACTAATGTTTCTACTTGACCTTCCGTTCCAGGAAGCCTCTCTTTGCCCGCTCTCCCAAATTCTGCCTAAGAAAAAGGCTGCTGTACAATTACCTCGCAAGGAACTGGAATCAGCATCCAACTCTGGGCAGAACAGGTTGAGGTATGCCAGCTATGAGACATGTTTGGAAGACTGGAGTCTGATTAGCAGCTACCAGAAATGTAAAATCAAGCGCCCTTGCGGACTGGAACGGAATCCCTTTCCAGCTCCACCCCAAACGATATACTAAACACCTTACCCAAGTAAAATATAAAAGCTCAAGCTACAAGCTCTTTTGTACTTCTTTTGTTCACTTCAGAAAAGGGATCTGCATGTGTCCCACCTCCCTATAGCTGAGATCAAGATGGGGCAGAGCTATTCCTGAAAGACTTTCTGCCCACTAAAAAGCTGCCTACAGCAACAGAAGCATCAAACACAATGAGCTTGCTCACTACCAAGGCCACCTGACTGCCCACCAGAGGCCATGAATGCTTCTTGAGCGATGGGCAACTAGTGGTGAAAAAAACAGATTCAGTGCTCCAGAAAGAGCTGCATGGATGAACTAAAATGCAGAGGAAGGGCACTGGAGAAGTTATCCTGGCTGCTGGGTCTTCGCGCCCTGCACACAAGAAGGAAGCTTGTTTACTTCCTTAGTGGGGACCCAACAGTCTTTTGGCGCAGCCCCATCACTCTTACGCACTGAAGCGAGGGGGAGGCAAAGCAGAGGAGTAAGATCGAGAACACTGAAGGTTCACTAGTTAACAAACGGTTCCAGAAAAGTTAGATGGATCTTCAAAGCTGTCCTATACCGATTAGCAGAACAGTACAGAAAAGAAGACATGTGGAAAATACTGAGAAAGACATTGTCAATATTCCCCTTAGAGCTGAGCTGCAGTTGTGTAAACAGGCGGTACCAAGTGATAAATTGGGACTGCAAGGTTTGGAAAAGCTGAGAGGTCGCTGGGAGGGGCTTGAAGACCTCTAATCAGTACCCCAGTGCTGCAAATCTCTCCATTCGTTTGATTAATTTTGGACAAAGAAAGGGTTTAGTTCCCCTAACCTCCATGGTAAAGGCAACATTGTGAAGGCCCTTCCCTGTTGTCCCTCTATGGCACTCTGATTTGCTTACTGAACCAAATGGCGCCTCACCCATCATTGCTTTAAGAGGCATCCAAGAGCTAGACAAACTGACTGAAGCAAAGCGGAATCTCAAACACAGTAAACTCAGCAAAAGAACACTGCAGATTTAATTAGAAATATTACTTACCAACTAGTTTTCCCTTTCAAAAGAAAGAAAGTGGCACGTCGGGCAACAGAAATATACAGAAGAGCGGAGATGGCTATCATGATCTGCACCCCTGCCTATCTGACTAACAAGATCACTTCCTCTGGTGGCTCTCAGACACCCACAGCTACGACACTCTCAAACTAGAGAAAAAGAAGCATAAAAAAGAAAAGATAAGTCAGCAGGCCGTTCTATCTATGCACCATGCATCTGGGACAACATCACCTCTATTCATCAGGACTGCAACAACACTGCTCCAATTCTGGAAAACGTTAAAGAAGCACAGGGCTAGACTTGGGAACCAAAAGCAGCCGGGCAAAAATGTTCCTACAATCTGCGCACAATTTCTCCCTTTCCATCCATCTATTCTCTTTCTCCCCTTTCTCTTTCTTCATATCTGATCACTTTCTCAGTACCTTCCCTTTCCCTCCCTCTTCATCACTCTTGCTTGAAGCCTCCCAGTGCCTGTTGCAATTAATCTCAGGGAGCTGGTGAAAGTGACTGAGATACCAGGTACAGCACAGGCTTTCAAAACTCGCCTCCAGGGTCCCCGCCCACCAGGGAAATGCCCTGCGGAATAAAAGGCCCCGAAGACACTCCTTCTCTGAACAACACTACCTCATGCTAGAGTCCATAAACCAGATATCTCTCAAATCACTTCATAACGGTATCCTAGTTTTTACCCTGTACAGCACTCTGCTGCCATTGACTAGGTTTGCACTACACAAGTACCATATATATATATATATATATATATATAAAAATCAGAACCGAAACCTTTCTAATTCTGAGCTTCCTGGGTACAGGAGTGAAAGGAATACAGAGTGTGCTATGGATTCTGATTATCCTAGCACGACAGCCAAAGTCATAGAAAGTACCAGCATAACGGATAGAAAGAGTTAAGCAGCACTGAGTCTGGTTACAGCAGCCTTAGCCGGATATCTCATCACACTTCAAGCGAAACCTCTGATCAGTACAAAGGTCTAAGCTGAAACAGGAGTAAAAGAGGTCAACATTGTACAAGATAATTAGAGACATTAGATCAGAAAATCGAACAATTCTCCAAACAAGTATCTGATTTTGAAGAAAGTTGTGGAAACAATGTGCTTTTCTCAGAAAACTGGAGATGGTACAGGCTTTTAGGAGACCGCTGAGAAAAAAGTGAAGATCTTGAAAATCGTTTTAGAAGGCTGAACCTACGTTTTGTGGGAATTCCTGAAGGAAAAAGATCAGTTGAGGGTCATCTTAGTCATCTGATTAAAGATATTTTTCCAACTTTCCAGGACACCTCTTAGGATATGACTACTTCTAAGTACAGAGGTTTCCTTTTAAAAGTCAAAAGCTTGAGATTCCCGTCAAGCTTAAGTTGCTCACTTTCTTGGCTATCACATAAAGAAACAGTTGCTGCAGAATGCTAGGTCTGCGAGATTGTTTTACTCCTCTAAAGGTTTATAGTATCATATGTTTTCTGATCTGTACAAAGAGGAAGAGCAATGATACGTTTGATTCAAAGAGTCAGATCAGCTGGGGTCAAAGGTTAGACTGTGAAATAGTCCAAATTATGTCTACTTTGAAATGATATTTTATGATCTTTGAAGAAGTCACTGAGGCACAGGCGTTTCCAACTAAAAGGCTGCCTTACAGGTTGTTGAGTTCTGTATGGCAAGATCCTCTCCTTCGTGGGATGGTGGTTGTGCTGAGACACATGGTGCTTGTGAGCAAAGAAGACCCAATGCAGGGACCCATTCAAATCTAGGTAACAAAATATTTTAACCACATTTGTGCTGAAATGAGGGGCTGTTGAAATCCCTGTGCCCCAGTATCCCTGGGAAATTGTCAACTACAACAGGCAGGTTGAAGATGCTGGTTACCGCAGTATGATAGCCCCATAGTGTATCATGACACAAGGAAGGTGTCAGTACAACCCTGAAAAACATCAAATGAGCACCCTCCAAAGAAGGCTGCCCTTCATGACTTTCCCACTTGGGGGGTCTTCTCTGGTCTTTTAGCACACACGCAGCAACGGAAGCCCAAATTCCTGAATTACTTTGAACCAAAGTAAACCGAGATTTCAATGTTAGGCAGAGCTTTACATTTGGCTACTGCACATAACAAATACCCTCAGCTAACTGAGACCTGAAAACTGAAACACGGTACTAAACCGGAAAACCTCAGCACTTTGTAAAGTCTTCATAGTCCCAGCTCGCAGGCTTGTGCTGAGTTGTCTTTTGGCCCTTTAGAGGATACTTAAACAACCATAAGTGTTACACAGTTCAGGCTTTCATTGCTGTGCCCTGCTGTAACTGGTCTACTGCCCAACTATCATATCAAAATATACTGCTTTTCAAAATCAATCAAAAATTATGAAATCACAATGTATTACTATTGCTCTGACCGGATACACATCAGCATTACATATAAGAACAATTTTGTAATATTGTATGAGTTCAAATCCTTAACCAAAAATTATAGTTAACCTTGAAAGCTGGGCTTTGCAAACCAGCCCAAACGGTAACACTGTCCCCATTTATTCAACAGGCAATAGATGCCACCTTTATCATGTCACAGTATGGTATTGTAAACCTGCATCGGTTTGTAGCTTGTGAGCTGGGGATGACAGGTTTTCAACAGAGACTGATTTAACTGCTTTACTAATCTAAGAGTAGAATAAGATCACAGTCTCTTTAGAGAGAGACTACTGGCTGGATATTGAGCTCTGTTGACTGTGACAGCTTTGTGCACCACGGTATCTGGTACCAAGTGTCACAGCACCTCCCACGAATGAGTTCTCTAATGCTTACCCACAACTAACAATGGGGAGTCAATGAAACTACAGAGCCCTGTCTAACCTTTCCAGGCCGGGTACCCAGAGTCCTGGTCCAGCATAGAGAATATGCCACATCCCCTTCGGTAGTGCTACATGCTTCCTTACAACCACCAGGGTCTGGTGAAGAAATATGAAAACACACAAACATCACTCCATCAATAGACTGGTGCCTCGGTGTGGCCTGAAGTGGGCTCCTCCAAACAAGCCAATGGCTGAAAAAGGCTGACTCGAAATCCCTTTTATGTTTGTTATGTGCTATGGCGTGTGCTGACACAGCGTCTTGCCAAAAAGCGTAAGCTGTCTGTAGCCAAACCTAAAAATGTAACACTCCATAAAAAAATATGTACCAATCACACAACACAGATATCCATCCGCCCTGTACTGACATATTGTACCATCTGCCGTACCTCGCCATACCTGTCAAACCAACACAAACATACAAGTAACGTTCATGTTTTTGTCATACAGTGATACGTCGAAATGTCTATTGTACCTCGATGTCGCGCATTGTTTGTCAGAGGTTCACGCCTAGGAGTAGGTGTGTGACACCCCGCCTACCGGTCATAAAAAACTACGTGGGGAATTCATGCCATCTGTCGTACGGCAGCATACACTAACACCTCACGTTATCCTCCACATATGTCAGCCTGACTGTTATACAGTGCATTATTCACCGTCAAACACCAGCAGGCAGTGACGTACATCGACACCTCACAATCTGTCGTGCACGTCATGTCGCACCATTTGTCGTACACGCTATCTCATTATCTGTCACGCACAACCTCACACTACCTGTCCCACGCCGACACCCGCACGTTAGCCTTGAGGGGATCGCCTTAGTATGTCCATCTCCCCCAAATCTGCAGATTAAAACCAAGGAAGGGGATAACTGCTCAATTAATTCAGCATGTGATAAAAAAATGCATTTTTCTACTAGGCCCAGGAAAATATATCCCTTCTCACCCCAAGAGACAAGCGAGCTTGAAAAGGTTACAGAATTTTGCTGACACAGACTTGCTCATGCAACCCAGAAAGCTCTGGTAGTTAATTAACTATTTTCTTCAGGCTGAAAGCACTAAACCGCGCACATCAGCCTGAGCTGGGCCACTGCAGGCTCAAAAGACAACACAGGCTTCTTGAATTAAGGATTTATAGCAGTGGAAAGATGCTGAGCAGCAATTAGAGCCCGACCAACAGCCGAGTGAGGAAGAACCTCGGTGGCTCCACTCGAGTTCTCTGGTACGGGCCCCCCTTGAGCTATATGTGGGTTCATGGGCCCTTCAGATGCACAGGTTCGAATCCCACCCGCACAGTGGTCACCTGAAATAAGTCTGGTGGGCTCACATGGCTTCTAGTGGACGTGTTATACTAGAAAGGTGCAGTGTTGAAGAACTCACTTCCAAAAGAGAACAACCACATCCAAGTCTGTACAGTTATAATTTATGGTACATTATGTTTTTCTCAAAATGCCAAATGATTCTGCTGATAAGAGAGCTGATTCCGGCGCTTGCGGGAGTCTCCAGCAGTCCATCTTAATGTGAATCAATGATAGCAGTGCTTGGGAAAGGACACACATACCAGATGGATTCATAAACATTTCACTTGGGGTGACAATTAATCATCCCTTCTCCGGGTCAGGTGTATAGCAAGGTAACATCGGGTAATATGAGAGTGAATAAGACTTGGTAGTTGAGTGTAATGGATTCAAAACAGTCAAACACGTGGGTGCTGTGAGCTAAGATACTCTATGAAAGGCCCAAGAAGGAGACATGCTCTCTGACCATTCCCCCAAAGTCAGCAGTGCAGGCAAGCCCAAACTATATCAAAGTATGAGTTCCCCCATCTACTCAGTCTATCTCAGAATAGAGAGCAGCCAACTCTGTTCCATTCTCCAAACCAAATTTCTGGGTTGTTCACAAACAGCACCTTGACATTTTGCAGCCATAGCGCCTCAATGATGCACTACTGATCCAGCACTAAACCATTATTAGATCCGAATGCACCCTAAGTGCTGAATCAAAGGCCGCTGCATCTTCTGCAAACTAGATGATTTTACCAGCATCCTCACCGATGCTGGAGTACATCACCAGCTCTAGCCCAGGGAGGGTAATAAGTAGCTGCAATAGTGCGACCTTTCACTAGAAAACAGAAATGTTGAGAGCACCAAAATAGTTTCTCAGGGCCTAAAATGGCTGCTACAGACCTTCTGCTCCAACATTCCAGTGTTTGTCTGTTTGTCTGTTTTAGTTTACAACATTCTATCCTAAGTGAGTGGGATAGTTCAACAGCCTTATAGCCTTATAGCCAGAGCTTCATTTGTAAATAAAAACGTGCCGGTGCCCAAAGCCCTCCTCTTAAACACACGGCTGCTGCAATTATATGTACGAGCATGGAATACGGAGGGGCGTAATCCTGAAGCCATCTCGGGCCTCTTTAATCCATATAAAACCACTCCCTGCCTCTTCAGCACACTCTAGCAGCTTTCTACTTTCTCCCTTTGTGATGCTTTTTCATGTTTCCCTTCCTCCGTCTTTCCCATATGTCTATTTTGCTCGCAGCAAACGCATGAGGCAGAAGAATAAGCACCGGCTCTCAAAAATAAGTGCCGGTGCTCAGCACCAGAAAAAACAAGCACAAATTAAGCACCGCTTATAGCCATTTTGCAGTGACCTACAAATGTGGTTAAGGGCCCTCTCCCTTGCTATAGCCCAGTGGTTCCCAACCTTTTAATTTCTGTGGACCCCCACTTTAACATTAATGGAACCCAGGGACCCCCACTGAATCATCATGGGAATCCAGGGACCCCCGCCTGAGTCATTACTGGAAGCTGGGGACCTAATTTGTCAATATTTGTTAATATTTTTTAATTTTCTAGGCTCTCGCGGACCCCCTGAGAAGGCTTCGCGGACCCCCAGGGGTCCCCGGACCACAGGTTGGGAACCACTGCTATAGACCCTTGATTGCGGCCTGGGATAAGGCTAAATTAGAACACTAGAATGTTGAGAACTCAATTATAAACAATGAGGTGCATAAGGGCTCATAATGGCTGGAATAGACCTGTTCCAAAGTTCCAATAATGTCTTTCTGTTTTTCCCTTTTATTTTAGAACTTCTACCCCCAGTGGGCAGAGTATTCTGAAAGACTTATATTCATTCTACCTCAGGCTTTAGCGGTTGCTAAAAGGCCCTCACCCTCATTACAGGGCTTTGGCTGTGGATTGGACCTATAACTTGGCTTCATAGTCTTTGACAATGGTTATTACCCTCTGCAATGGTTACAAAGCTTAATTAGAATACTGGAATGTTAAGAGCGCTACTGAAGAGGCTGACGTGGCTCAGGACCAATAATGTTAGGCATAGACCGTCGACTTTGACATTCCTGCACTAGACAATGAAGTGCCTCAGGACCGATAATAGCTAATACAGACCTGCTCCAACATTGTAACAACTTATTTTTCGGTTTCAACTTATTTATTTTAGAA